>NC_090765.1:53845991-53854178 GCF_036898095.1 Palaemon carinicauda | reverse complement strand
TGCAGTGAACTGTGGTTACCAAACTCCGTAGAGTTTTCATCTACGGCCAGTCACTGCCTGGTTAGCGCCGATTCTCATATCCTCGTTATCATCCTTGTCCTTAGCTTTGAACATACGTTTAAACCCTTTCAAAGACCATATCCCTTGAGGACTGCCTATGCGCAAGAGCCTGTGTCATACCAAATGAGGTATGGAAATGTTAATCAATCAATCAAATCAAGACTGACATTACATACATTCTAATTCTCCTATATTTCTGTTGGGTCTAGTCTCTTAAATATTTGAGATCAGTCCCTCTAGTGACTTGTATCCCCATACTTATCCATTACAAGCCCCTCTTAAGTACAAGCATTATCGCATTTTTTTCCATGGGATCTCCACACAATAGCCTTTCAATGTAATTTCAACTAGATCCTCCGCCTCCACTTGAAAAGATACGCACTACACCGAAGCTTTGCCTCCTTGAAAATCTCCCATACATTTGTTACAAGATATCAAAAGCTCCTTCCATCGGTGCTTCCATTACTCTGCTCTTATAACCTATCTAAACATTAGCTTTCAGTCTGTGCAAATTCATGAATAACATGAGACACTAGTAATGCTTCCTTTCATGTCAAATTTGCTTTTATTAAACCTAAATTATCAATTTTCTTGGAAATAAAAAGCCTACGAAAAATGAGTGGAATCACTTGAGTAAAATAAAATCATAGGAAATCTCTCTCTCTCTCTCTCCTCTCTCTCTCTCTCTCTCTCCTCTCTCTCTCTCTCTCCTCTCTCTCTCTCTCTCTCTCCTCTCTCTCCTCTCTCTCTGTATGTATATATATATATATATATATATATATATATATATATATATATATATATATATATATATTATATATATATATATATATTATATATATATATATATGTATATATATATATAACATATATAATATATATATATATATATATATATATATATATATATATATATATATATATATATATATATATATATATAAATATATATACATATATATATATATATATATATATATATAATATATATATATATATATATATATATATATATATATATAACAATAGGTTAACGAACAATGAAACCACAAATCATCCAATTAGAAACTCCACGATAGATAAGTAGGTAATTAATCCTGAGGTTGCTAGAATGTCTACTAAAAGTTCTTTCTAGGTTTTATCCTTTTTCCCCGCACAGTTAAAAATTTGCTGAAAAGAAGGTAAAAATCCAGGAACAAATGTCGCCATGCATTTACCGTTTTAAAAACGGATATATTAACGTTAAGGTGTGATATTACGGTCACCAACCCGTAAAAGATAATAACAAAGTACTCCAAGATTACGGTCACCTGTATTTTACTGAAACACGGCTAAGAACAGTAGAATTCTACGGAGAATTTCCGATTTAAAATTACGTGGTTTTTTTAACAGTGTAGTTATTCTTAGTATAAGATTAAATCAGCTGTTATTTCATTGTCTGAAACCGCTGAAATCACTGAATATACTGCACTATAACTGCTCCATACTCATCAATGTCTTTCATACGAAATCTATGACGAGAGCTATATTTATCGTCTCAAGCATACGGTATTATGAGTATATAATTTGGAGGAGTGTTAGTCATCCTTTTTTTTTAAATATATATATATATATATATATATATATATATATATATATATATATATATATATATATATATATATATATATATATATATATATATATATATATATATATATATATATATATATATATATATATTATCATTATTACTTACTAAGCTACAACCCTAGTTGGAAAAGCAGGCAGGTATAAACCCAGGGGTCCCAACAGGGAAAATAGCCCAGTGAGGAAAGGACGCATGGAAAAATAAGATATTTTAAGAATAGTAACAACATTGAAATAATTATATCCTATATAAACTATAAAAACTTTAACAAAATAAGAGCAAGAGAAATTAGATAGAATAGTGTGTACGAGTGTACCCTCAAGCAATAGAACTCTAACCCAAGACAATGGAAGACCATGGTACAGAGGCTATGGCACTACCCATGACTAGAGAACAATGGTTTGATTTTGGAGTGTCCTCCTAAAAGAACTGCTTACCATAGCTAATGTATATAACCTCAATTCAAAGTTTAACACATCACCGACACGAGTAGCCTTAATCTAAACATCCCAAGTTGAAATGACATCTAACTTGACTTATATAGTGAAAAAAAAAAACATTGAAAAATTACATCTAACTTGACTTATATAGTGAAAAAAAAACATTGAAACATTACATCTAACTTGACTTATATAGAGCGAAAAAAGAAACATATAAAAATTACATCTAACTTGACTTATATAGTGAAAAAAAAAAACACTGAAACATTACATCTAACTTGACTTATATAGAGTGAAAAAAAACATTGAAAAATTACATCTAACTTGACTTATATAGTAAAAAAAAACATTGAAACATTACATCTAACTTGACTTATATAGAGCGAAAAAAAAAACATTGAAAAATTACATCTAACTTGACTTATATAGTGAAAAAAAAAACATTGAAACATTACATCTAACTTGACTTATATAGAGCGAAAAAAAACATTGAAAAATTACATCTAACTTGACTTATATAGTGAAAAAAAACATTGAAACATTACATCTAACTTGACTTATATAGAGCGAAAAAAAAACATTGAAAAATTACATCTAACTTGACTTATATAGTGAAAAAAAAAACCATTGAAACATTACATCTAACTTGACTTATATAGTGAAAAAAAAAAACATTGAAACATTACATCTAACTTGACTTATATACAGTGAAAAAAAAACATTTGAAGTTAATGAATAACTGGATGATTTTACAATGAGCGTGAAATACTAAACCCATGTTTGTAAAATAATAGTCTTTACGGATCCTAGAAAAGTGAATTACACACAGTAAATTAATAGTCCTTAAGGATCCTAGAAAAGTGAATTACACACAGTAAATTAATAGTCCTTAAGGATCCTAGAAAAGTGAATTACACACAGTAAATTAATAGTCCTTAAGGATACTAGAAAAGTGAATTACACACAGTAAATTAATAGTCCTTAAGGATACTAGAAAAGTGAATTACACACAGTAAATTAATAGTCCTTAAGGATCCTAGAAAAGTGAATTACACACAGTAAATTAATAGTCCTTAAGGATACTAGAGAAGTGAATTACACACAGTAAATTAATAGTCCTTAAGGATCCTAGAAAAGTGAATTACACACAGTAAATTAATAGTCCTTAAGGATCCTAGAAAAGTGAATTACACACAGTAAATTAATAGTCCTTAAGGATACTAGAAAAGTGAATTACACACAGTAAATTAATAGTCCTTAAGGATCCTAGAAAAGTGAATTACACACAGTAAATTAATGGTCCTTAAGGATACTAGAAAAGTGAATTACACACAGTAAATTAATAGTCCTTAAGGATCCTAGAAAAGTGAATTACACACAAAGTCCTAAGCAACACTACAATCCACTAATGTGTATCTTATTACACTATCATCAGAACAGGTTTAAAACCTGTCGACCGTATTTATGTATCAGGTGGACAGGTGGACATTCAATGCATGTGAAATGATGAGATGAATAACTCAACCAAAATGTTATTAGGAAATATTTGAAGAAGAAAACACAGGAACCCACTACTAAGTTCTCTTGATTGAGGGTACACTATTCTATGTTATTTCTCTTCCTCTAGTTTTTTGAAGTTTTATAATTTATAAATGAAAGATTTATTTCAATGTTTTTTGCTGTTCTTAAAATAATCTAATTTTAATTACTAATTACTTCTCTTGTAGTTTATTTATTTCCTTAATTCCTTTCCTCACTGGGCTATTTTTCCCTGTTGGGGCCCTTAAGCTTATAGCATCCTGCTTTTCCAACTAGGTCGTAGCTTAGCTAATAATGATAATAATAAATAATAATAATAATAATAATAATAATAATAATAATAAATAAATAAATAATAATAAATAATAATAAACAATAAATAATCAATAATAATAAATAATAAAAAATAAATAATTAATAATAATAATAATAATAATAATAATAATAATAATAATAATACACACAACTCTATCACTTAGACATACGGCGTAGAAGGGCATTGCCCCTTTCATGGTCTGCTTGGCATAATGTAGAAGCAATAATTAGTTTTTTATTCTTTTCTCTTTCATCTCATACTCACGTATTCAACTCACACTAGAGGGACGGGTGTGTTCAAGTATTGACCGTAACGTACGCGCGCGTACGTGTATATGAGTGTGTTTGCTTAGAAAAGTAAAATAAATATCCAGGAGGAGGAAATGTCATCGTCGTCAGCTTGCAATGGATGCTAGCAATACGGGTGTTCGTTTTCCTTAAATGGAAAGCTAAACCCTCTGGGCTTAACTAACATTTTGGTTGTCCCTCTTTACGCTATACAACCACATATCATCTCTGCTTCTATGCCTTGTTTTGTTTCCCCCATTAGTAGGTTTGCTATCAGAGTTAATTCATTATTTGGTCAAAGTCTCGTTTTACCTTTCATCTGTGTTTTCCCATTCGGTACCCACGTCTCCCTCTTCGTTCTTTATTCCCTCTTTCTCTCTCTTCATCATTCATTGACGGATTTTTCCCTTCCGTCTCCCTCCTACCTTTTGTCAATTTTTTCCTCTATCCTTAATACCCTTCTCCTTCCCTCTTTGTAGCTGTTTACCTTCGTTCTCTCCCTATTTGCCAAGTGTCTTCCTCTTTATTCCAAGTCCTTCCTCTGTGCTGCTCGTTTCCATTTCCTTAATCCCTATTCCTTGCCGGCTCTTTCAAAAGCCCTCTCTCCCTTTTTACGCATCCTGTCCTTCAAACCCTACCCTCGCTAATAGTAGTCGTGGTATTAGTTGGGATGCAGCCTTTGCAACGGCTCCACACTCACTTTTTCTCCTCCGTCTGTCTTTGATGCAGTCCGGCTCTCCTCAACGCTCGGATTTTCTTTCCATTTACACTCTCTCTCTCTCTCTCTCTCTCTCTCTCTCTCTCTCTCTCCTCTCTCTCTCTCTCTCTCTCTCTCTCTCTCTCTCTCTCTAACAACAAGCAATAGCATACTCATCTCACAAGGGAGTAGACCTGCGTTCGATCCCCTTATTATCATTGTTTCTATGGATCTAAATTGATGATGTACCTGGTTTCTAGTAGGGTGTTGTGGGTTACATCTAGGTGTTGAAAGTAAAATAGAGAACTGGAAAATATAACAGAGGTGAGTGATCAGTCTTCCAGCAAATATTCGTAAAACTTTTAATAAATAAACTGAAAACAGACTGGCCTCAATAACGTAACCCACGCTGTCATGATGGAATAATTAATTGATGATATATAAGACTCACTCTCTCTCTCTCTCTCTCTCTCTCTCTCTCTCTCTCTCTCTCTCTCTCTCTCTCTCTCTCTCTCTCTCTCTCTCTCTCTCTCTCATATATGATCCCCCTTCCCTTGTTTTTGTTGACAACGCGGATCGTTAAATTGCCCGTAATAATTAATGTTTTCCTCTGATTCTATCCAAGTATTATGTTGTCTCCTGTTTGGGGTTAGCTATGATGGTTCTACCTCGTAAATTAATCTTTTTTTTTTTTTAATAAGAGACTATAATTATATTATTATGACTTCAAGCTTAAACTTTCTGGTCTTTTATTTTTGTATTTATTCTTTTTTAATAGATTGTCAATTTCTAATATCAAAGTCTTCATTTTCTTAAATACTATAGAATTGAATTGAAATTTATTCAAGAAAATTTACTTTATTATATTGGCTTTCACTGAATCTGCATAATCCGATAATTATTATTAAACTAAGATGTAGGGGAAATTTCATGACCATATAGTCAAGCTTGACTTTAACGGAAGTGACCCAATTAAATTCAGGAGAGGAAATATTATCTATATTAAGTCTAATAAATAAAAAAGATACATTGAGTAGATAAAAGATGAAGATAAATAATAATTTAAATCATATCTATAAAGTTTATGTTTCATATATATATATATATATATATATATATATATATATATATATATATATATATATATAATATATTTATATATACACAGTATATATATATATATATATATATATATATATATATATATATATATATATATATATATATATATATATAATATATTTATATATACACAGTATATATATATATATATATATATATATATATATATATATATATATATATATACAGTATATATATATATATATATATATATATATATATATATATATATATATATATGTATATATATACATATATATATATATATATATATATATATATATATATATATATATACATATACACAGTATATATATATATATATATATATATATATATATATATATATATATATATATATATATATATATATATATATTGTGTGTGTGTGTATATAAATTCGTTACACAGAAAAGGAATCATATAGCAAATATAGATAAAAAAATTATGAAACGAAAATCCGAGATAAAAAAAATTCAATCTTATTTATAAAACGTATGCTTCTTAAAAAGCGTTTTTCTTAAAAACAGAGACACAGAGAATCCAATAAAAATTCTGAAAAAAATCTAACCAAATAATAATCTTTCTTTTTAAAAAACTTTACATTTGCAAAAAAAAAAATATGTGAAAAGTCAGTCCTTTTCAGTCCCTTTTCTCCAGAAAGGAGCACTGGAAATGTTAGACAGAAAATGAAAAAATCAGTTTCTCTTTCCAGTTAATTTTCCTGGAAATGCTATACAAAAATGAAAAAATAAGTTTCTCTTACCAGTTAATTTTCCAGGATATGTTATACAAAAATGAAAAATCAGTCCCTATTTCCAGTGGATTTTCATGGAAATGTTATACAAAATTTTTTAAATCAGTCCTTCTTTCTAGTGGATTTTCCAGAAACGTAAAAAAAAAATTAAAAATCTGTCTCTTTTCGGTAAACTTTCCTGGAAATGTTATACGAAATAAAATATGTCACTCTCCCCAGTGGATTTTCCTGGAAACGTTATAAAGCATTGAAAAATCCCTCCCTCTTTCAAGTGAACTTTCCTGGAAATGTTATACGAAATGAAAACTCGGTCCCTCTTTCCAGTGGATTTTTTCTGGAAACGTTATAAAGATTTGAAAAATCAGTCCCTCTTTCCAGTGGATTTTTTTCTGGATAAGTTATAAAGAATTGAAAAATCAGTCCCTCTTTCCAGTGGATTTTCCTGGAAACATTATGAAAAATAAAAGATCAGTCTCAATCCAGTGAACTTTCCTGGAAATGTTATACGAAATAAAAATCAGTCCCTGTTTCCAGTGAATTTTTCTGGAAAAGTTATAAAGAATTGAAAAATCAGTTCCTCATTCCACTGGATTTTCCTGGTAACATTTAAAAAAAATTAAAAATCTGTCTCTATCCAGTGAACTTTCCTGGAAATGTTATACGAAATAAAAAATCAGTCCCTCTTTCCAGTTGATTTTTCTGGAAACGTTATAAAGAATTGAAAAATCCGCCCCTCATTCCACTGGATTTTCCTGGTAACATTTAAAAAAATTAAAAATCTGTCTCTTTCCAGTGAACTTTCCTGGAAATGTTATACAAAATAAAAAATCAGTCCCTCTTTCCAGTGGATTTTTCTGGAGACGTTATAAAGAATTGAAAAATCAATTCCTCTTTCCAGTGAACTTCCCTGGAAATGGTATAAAAAAATTAAAAATCAGTCCCTCTTTCCAGTGAATTTTCCAGGAAATGTTATACAAAAACATATAAATCTGTAGTTACTTGACACAATCTTCCAGTTCCATACACCAATAGACGTAAAAAAAAAAAAAAGCTTCCAATTCAGAGGGGAGAGAAGAGGAAGAGGATCTACGCAGTGATGTTGCTTTACATACCAAATAGTAACCTAATTAACCCTGTTTACAAAAGGGTCCTTGACTAGCCGGGGGTGAAGCCACCGACGAATTACCACCGAGTTACTCTGTTGAAATTTCCCCTTTCCACGAAAATCCGGCGAGGCGACGTCAAATCTGCATGATCGGCTGACGAAAGCTTTGGAAAATTATAAGGGATAATGATGTTACAGAGAGAGAGAGAGAGAGAGAGAGAGAGAGAGAGAGAG
>NC_090765.1:53805991-53840991 GCF_036898095.1 Palaemon carinicauda | reverse complement strand
CAGCCCACATGTAAGTGAAGTAACTGTATACTTTTGTATAATGGTATCAACTAGTCAACTGCATGGTCAAATTCGTTGTTCGACAACCCACGGATAAGGAGGGCGGACTGGTATGGTAGAACTGTATCAAAAGTAATGGGTCATGAATACAACCGTGATGAACATTATACATCACATTCTTGTAGTTATATATTGTCCATTAATAACTACTCTTCCCAATCTTTATAGAGAAATGTTATTTTGATAATAAAATAAATTTTTGAATATACTTACCCGGTGATTATAATAGCTGCAACTCTGTTGCTCGACAGAAAAACTCTACGGAAAAATTCGCCAGCGATCGCTACACAGGTAGGGGGTGTACTCAACAGCGCCATCTGTCGTTCAGATACCCAGTACTCATTGTAAACAAAGAACTCAATTTTCTCCTCGGTCCACTGTGTCTCTATTGGGGAGGAAGGGAGGGTCCTTTAATTTATAATCACCGGGTAAGTATATTCAAAAATTTATTTTATTATCAAAATAACATTTTTCAATATTTAACTTAGCCGGTGATTATAATAGCTGATTCACACCCAGGGGGGTGGGTAGAGACCAGCAAAATATGTTTACATCATATGAGCTAAGAATTTTTATTTCATTTTAGAAGTTATCAAAATAACTAAACAAAATAAATAGGTACCTGGTAAGGAAGTCGACTTGAACAATTACTCTGCCTTTTTAAGTACGTCTTCCTTACGGAGCCTCGCGATCCTCTTAGGATGCTGAGCGACCCCTAGGAGCTGAAGTATCAAGGGTTGCAACCCATACAACAGGACCTCATCAAAACCTCTAATCTAGGCGCTTCTCAAGAAATGACTTTGACCACCCGCCAAATGAACTAGGATGCGAAAGGCTTCTTAGCCTTCCGGACAACCCAAAAACAACAATAAAAACATTTCAAGAGAAAGATTAAAAAGGTTATGGAATTAGGGAATTGTAGTGGTTGAGCCCTCACCCACTACTGCACTCGCTGCTACGAATGGTCCCAGAGTGTAGCAGTTCTCGTAAAGAGACTGGACATCCTTAAGATAAAAAGACGCGAACACTGACTTGCTTTTCCAATAGGTTGCGTCGATTATACTTCGCAGAGATCTATTTTGTTTAAAGGCCACGGAAGTTGCGACAGCTCTAACTTCGTGTGTCCTTACCTTCAGCAAAGCTTGGTCTTCCTCATTCAGATGGGAATGAGCTTCTCGTATTAACAGTCTGATAAAATAGGATAAAGCATTCTTTGACATAGGCAAAGATGGTTTCTTAACTGAACACCATAAAGCTTCAGACGGGCCTCCTAAAGGTTTAGTTCGTTTTAAATAGAACTTAAGAGCTCTTACAGGGCATAAGACTCTTTCTAGTTCATTTCCAACCATACGATAAGCTTGGAATATCAAACGATTTTGGCCAAGGTCGAGAAGGCAGCTCGTTTTTGGCTAGAAAACCAAGTTGTAGAGAACATGTAGCCGTTTCAGATGAGAATCCGATGTTCTTGCTGAAGGCATGAATCTCACTGACTCTTTTAGCTGTGGCTAAGCATACCAGGAAAAGAGTCTTTAAGGTGAGATCTTTCAGGGAGGCTGATTGTAGTGGCTCGAACCTGTCTGACATAAGGAATCTTAGTACCACGTCTAAATTCCAACCAGGTGTAACCAAACGACGCTCCTTCGTGGTCTCAAAAGACTTAAGGAGGTCCTGTAGATCTTTATTGTTGGAAAGATCTAAGCCTCTGTGACGGAAGACTGATGCCAACATGCTTCTGTAACCCTTGATAGTGGGAGCTGAAAGAGATCGTTCTTTCCTCAGATATAAGAGGAAGTCAGCTATTTGAGTTACAGAGGTACTGGTCGAGGATACGGATACTGACTTGCACCAGTTTCGGAAGATTTCCCACTTCGATTGGTAGACTCTAAGGGTGGATGTTCTCCTTGCTCTAGCAATCGCTCTGGCTGCCTCCTTCGAAAAACCTCTAGCTCTCGAGAGTCTTTCGATAGTCTGAAGGCAGTCAGACGAAGAGCGTGGAGGCCTTGGTGTACCTTCTTTACGTGTGGCTGACGTAGAAGGTCCACCCTTAGGGGAAGTGTTCTGGGAACCTCTACTAGCCATCGAAGTACCTCGGTGAACCATTCTCTCGCGGGCCAGAGGGGAGCAACTAACGTCAACCTTGTCCCTTCGTGAGAGGCGAACTTCTGCAGTACCTTGTTGACAATCTTGAACGGAGGGAATGCATATAGATCTAGATGTGACCAATCTAGGAGAAAAGCATCTATATGAACTGCTGCTGGGTCCGGGATTGGTGAGCAAAATATTGGGAGCCTCTTGGTCATCGAGGTTGCGAAGAGATCTATGGTTGGCTGGCCCCAGGTGGCCCAAAGTCTCTTGCATACATCCTTGTGGAGGGTCCATTCTGTTGGAATTATTTGTCCCTTCCGACTGAGACAATCTGCCATGACATTCAAGTTGCCTTGGATGAACCTCGTTACTAGTGATATGTTTAGACCTTTTGACCAGGTGAGGAGGTCCCTTGCGATCTCGTACAACGTCAGAGAGTAGGTCCCTCCTTGCTTGGAGATGTACGCCAAAGCCGTGGTGTTGTCCGAGTTCACCTCCACCACTTTGCCTTGAAGGAGAGACCTGAAGCTTTTCCAGGCCAGACGTACTGCCAGTAGCTCCTTGCAGTTGAAATGCATTGTCCTTTGACTCGAGTTCCATATTCCCGAGCATTCCCGACCGTCTAATGTCGCACCCCAGCCTACGTCCGATGCGTCCGAGAAGAGAACGTGGTTGGGAGTCTGAACAGCCAGGGGAAGACCCTCTCTTAGGTTGATATTGTCCTTTCACCAAGTCAGACAAGACTTTATCTTTTCGGAAACCGGGATCGAGACCGCTTCTAGCGTCTTGTCCTTTTTCCAGTGAAAAGCTAGATGGTATTGAAGAGGACGGAGGTGTAGTCTTCCTAGTGACACAAATTGATCCACGGATGACAGCGTCCCTACCAGACTCATCCACAGCCTGACTGAGCAGCGTTCCTTCTTCAGCATCTTCTGGATGGATAGCAGGGCTGGGGGCTGATCGTCTTGTTGTTCAGCAATGTCCTCATCAGAGGGTTCCTCATCCGAAACTGATGAGGAAACGGCAACGGAGTGGGCAACGTCTGGCTCGCTGAATCCGGTCGCACTGGTGGATGCGTGACAGAGCTGGACGCAATATCATGGAACTGCTGCACACTCTGTGAACTGTCAACAACCATGGGTGCGCGAGGAAGCACAGCGTCAACCCGAGACTGTCTAGACCGTCTGGGTTGTGCAGTCAACACCCTACCGGGTTGTTGAGGTTGACGCACTGCGTCAAAACAAGTCACCTCTGCTGGTTGTTGAACGTCCTGAACGTCAACAACCACCTCCGAGCGTCGCTTAACGTCAACGTGCGGCTGGCAACCCACACTGGGTCGCATCGGTGGAGGAACCACCTCAACTGGCAGACGCGAGTAGGTTACCTCAGCGTCAACAGGGCGCACAACCGACCGGTTGGAAGGTTGTTGGCCAGAAGGTTCTTCTCCGCATTTAAGTCCTCTATCAAGGACGCAAGCTTGGACTGCATGTCTTGCAGCAAAGCCCATTTAGGGTCTACGGGAGCAGGTGTGGCAACAGACGGGGTTAGCGACTGAGGCGGAACCATTTACCATCCCTGAAAGCCTTGTTATGCGTGACATAATAGTACAGCAAAACTTCAAAGGCTCGACAACAGCTGTGAAGTTGACCTGTAAACAACTTGGAGCGTCTCCTGGCTAGGCGCCAGGGAGAGTCTACCAGAATTGAGAAGTCTATCTGGGCAGAGGCATGAACTCCCAAGCCGAGAACTTCTCTCGTGTCATATCAGACTCTCGCTCTATAAACCAGTTTAAAAGAAGGGAAAGCAAAGGCTGTATCCCCCAAACTCCTCCTGGTGAAAAACCAGTCGCCTAGCCAACGTAACGCTCTCTAGGAGAGCGAGAGAGCACTAGCTTAAAAACAACGGCTTCGAAGTAGCTAGGCCTAGTGTAAGCTCTGACGTTTAGGCGAACGAGGAGCAGCAGTTACAAAAAGATCCGGACGAAGATCCTTAAAAAAAACATCATGATTTAATTAAAGTCCATAGGAGGCTAAGCAGCTTTAGGCTCCTCTTCATCTGACAGAGTCCTCAAGGGAATATCAGTAGGAGGGAGAACAGCAACTTCCTCATCTACAGGAACCTTGTCCGATAAAAGCTGAGTCTCTCACTGGTGCATTAGTAGCGGACCAGAACGCAACGTCATATAACTGCTTGACAGTCTGTGAACTGTCAACAACTGAACTGTCAACCACAACAGGTGCGTGAGGACGCACAGCGTCCACTCGAGACTGCTTTGACTGCCTAGACTGAGCAGTCAAAACAACTCTAGAATGCGGAGGTTGACGCACAGCGTCAAAACAAGTCAACTCCGATTGTTAGTGAACGTCTTGAACGTCAACAGGAGCATCAGCCAGTGGCCTAACGTCCAAATGCGGCTGAAAAACCACACGAGACCGCATCGAGTGTGGTTCTAAACAACCTGACTGACGTGACTAAGCTACGCCAACGTCAACAGTAAGCACAAAGGAACGTTAGGTTGGCTGAAAGCCAGGATATCGATGAGATAAACGGCTAGACTCAACGGACTAATCGGCAGAATAGTCTTCCATAAGGGAGGCAAGCATATACTGCATGTTTTGCCATACAACCCCTTAAGGATCAACGGAAATGGTTGTGGTAAGAGACGAGGGTAACGTCTGTGACCGCAACACTTTGCCTACAAAAAAAGACTCTCGGAGTCTGTGTTACGCTTTTGTTAGGCAGCGAGCAGTTATCCGATGACTGCATAGGGTCAGAGCTGTCCTAATGGCTGTAACCAGGACGCTGGACCTGTCCTGAAAGGACTGACTTTCGCTTAAGGGCTTCGAAACCTTGTGACAGGTTTCTTATGCGAAAAGCCTACGGATGGCGAGGAGAAACAACGTCTCTCTCGTCTTATGGTAGGGGAGATCTTGGTAAGATACACCCGATACCATAGAGGGAAAACGTCTGTTCGTTGGTCAAGGCCTCTCGAACCCATAAGTCGTTTGACATTACTTCTCCCCTGGGCTTGGGAGCATGTAAGAGGTCCCGGACTAGGTGAACGACAGGCACGAACAGACGAACCCTCGGACGCAACACTGTAACACTTTGCGCCTCGGACGCAACACTGTAACACTTTGCGCATATCACTTTATCCCTTCGATTTTCTGTTTAGCACTTATTTCTACCTGAAACACGCAATTCTACCCTTCATTAAAAGGTAGTAATTGCGAAATTAGTCGTATAATGCAAGCTCATAATACCAGCAAAAAACAGAAAACATATTTTAAGATAAAAAGAAAAATCAGTGGCTGGGAAAGAGACTAAACACTAGTTCATATAACTACGTTTTCAATCTCTCACCGCACATAGCCTGGGGACGAGAATAAAAACCTAAAAACGTTTTATCCTTCCTCCCCGTACAGCGACTAGGGACGTGAGTAACACGAGAACAACGTTACCCGCTTGAACGGAACGTTTTCTCTCCTCTCTCTCCCTCCGTCTCTATCTCTCTCTCTCTTTCTCTCTTGATTTCGCACATAAGAGAATAGCCCAATTATATATCGTCAAAAAAACATGTTATTTGACTAAAGGAAAAAACTGAAAGGTTTTTCAAAAAAAAAGTTCCTTTAAATTAGAATTTAAAACATTTAAGCTAAGAAAGAATGAACAAAACGTCAGAATCGATTTACTCTTACTGCAAAGTGAAACCGTGATACACTCTCTCTCTATCGTAACGATAGAGCGCATGTTGAACGTCCTGAACGTCAACAACTGCGTAGCATAAAAAACTAAACGTTAGTTCATCTTTGAAAACAGTACGAAGACTATCAAAGAAATTCTTTCATAAAATATTACATTTAAAAAGTTTTAAATCCTTAGCTCTTTAAAAGCTAAAGACGATATAAAGGGCTCAACGTTGATTAACTTCGGTTTCCAAGTTAGGACCGCCTACTCTCAGGAAAGGTCTATATAAACAAAGCATTAAAATTTATTTTTATATGTTTATAAAAAATGGAAAGTTAATCGAAGAGGCCTAATAAAGGCGGAGAGATATAAAATATATAGAGGAAAATCTATAACGTGATAAGATAATTACTAAAAGCCTAAACACACTTCCGTCTAAGGGAAGGGTCGGCCATTTAAAAGTGAAAGAAAGTCCATACTCTCTTTGTCACCATAATTAAATCTATCCGAAACGAGTTCAAGTTTTAAGATGAAGATAAAACACCTGCATAGCGAAAGCTCAAAACTAGAATAGTGTACTTCACCAAATAGTTGTGAAAACAAATCCAGTTAGCAACAGCGAATTAGTAGGTCTTGCCGGTAGCCCGACAGAGAGAAAATTGAGTTCTTTGTTTACAATGAGTACTGGGTATCTGAACGACAGATGGCGCTGTTGAGTACACCCCCTACCTGTGTAGCGATCGCTGGCGAATTTTTCCGTAGAGTTTTTCTGTCGAGCAACAGAGTTGCAGCTATTATAATCACCGGCTAAGTTAAATATTGAAAAAATCAATAATATTCTTAGGAATTAATCACCAACTCCCATCTTTTTACATTTGAAAATGATTATCGTACCTCATGATTAACAGTCAATATCAGTACCATGACCCATTTACGAACTTCATGACCAGACTCTAGGGATTTCTGTATGACAATGGAAATCTTAAAAGCATCACACATACCCAGGTTCTTGCAAAATCCAAACTCTTAACTAGAAGCAGATGATTACTTTTAGTGTACATAATTGATATTTTGCAAGCAGACATTCAAAAATCCCTTCAAGAAAACTTAGAGAAGAGGACAGACAACATAGAAGTAATCATTTGACTTTACGAAAAAAAAAGGAAAATATAATTTTGGTCTAAAACTTTACAAGCATAAAGGTCATGTTAAAGACCTTAAATCATCTTAGATATAAAAAAATATTAACGTTAAGAATAAGGTAAAAAAAAATATTACTGAACACAAATGTTTCATACGAAGTCCAGATAAATAAAAATCCCTGGATGTAGAATGCCTTGTGAGATTTAAAAGGTTGATATTAACTAATTTGAAATACCAGTAAAGTGTTAGAAAATGTAATGTGTACATAAACAGATAGTGAAAATCTCTACTTCAATCCTTAACCACAGTAGCTTTAAAATGTTTAAGCTAACCTATCTTTGAACATAATAAAAAAAATTCCCAAGTCAGCGCTGTATAGTCTCACACTCAAGTGCTTAAAAGTATAATTCAAATTGAAACTGATGGTGAAAATCACTAAGACCTCAACTGTATAGTTTATAAAAGGGATTTTGACGAAGGAAAAATCTATTTCTGGGAAGAGGCCTGTGACGCCCGGTGAAAAGGGTCCTTCTTTACACTTTTCTAATATAAATCTTCCAAATATACTAGAGAAAGATAAAAGCATGGAATGCAGAGGTTACAACCCTCGCGCGATCACCTTGTAGGTGTCGTGTATTTAACAAGGGCGTGTGAAAACCACTATTCACAGGCTGTCTTCCATTTAGATAATCCCTTCATCAATGGGGAGGGCCGTGACAGGCCCTAGAGAACACAGTTGCACTACCCCACCGACATCTACCACGCGCGCTCTCTAGGACGTCCTTCTGTTTTGGACTTGCCCGCTAAGTCGATAGTGTTTTGCTCTATGTTTTTTCGCAAGTGTCCTATCTATCTGTACACATTCTCCAAACTTCCACAACCTATAACATCTACCTGGATTAAAGGGTTGAAGTATAATTTGCCATAAAATAGATGGTCAAAATCATCTATTGGAAGACTCACTTTGCCTTTATTTACAGGAAATATTCATGCCAATACTCACTACAAGCTAAGAAACATTTACAGTCCCCAACATAAACTGAAAAAATGCTAAAATAACTAAAAACATCAAACTTACCAAAACCTAGGCAGACTTCACGTGGTCCATCAGGCTATGCTTAGGATTTCATCCACTCCTGAAATAAAATATCAGAAACTCCTTAATTACCTTTTCATCAAGTCCTTATTTCATTTAGCAATGTTATACAGTACACAACATCAAATAGAATTACACATTTCAAAAGAAACAAGACTTGTATTTTTCCAATTGTTAAATTGTTAAAAAGGCAGATGCTTAATGACAGGTGGGTGAGTAGTATCATCAACCTGTCAGACGGTAGGCAAGCCAACTTTGATATTCAACTTCGTGTGAAGGAACGTCTTGTAACTCATAAAAGAAAGAAGGATCGCTGGTTCTTCTCTCCCTACCAGGAGTCAATTTCTCTCCCTTCAGAACCAAACTATCTGGAGAGAGAGAGAGAGAGAGAGAGAGAGAGAGAGAGAGAGAGAGAGAGAGAGAGAGAGAGAGAGAGAGAGAGTTTCATTCGACCAAAAAAGTGCACATACTGTACTTAGTTTGGTACAAGAATGAGCACAGGTGATAGGAGCATGAGTACTTGTACTGTACCTTATACTTAGACCCCTTCCTGGTTGTATGTCCATACTGCTTGCAGCCAAAATCAAATGTGAGCATCTACCCGATTGATACGTGGGAAGGGCTTTCCCGCCACCTGTCAGTCATTAACTACAGTACTACATTGCACAGTACCTTGTTAAATTTCAAGGTGTGTTCTCCTTTGATGAAGCCATACTCCTATTACAGGACAATGATTGGGTTTGTTTTTGAGTAGAAACAAATAAAAATCCAGGGAAAAGCTGCTACTACTGCTGCTGCTGATATTGTTGATGACAAGAATTTCCAGTAAATAAAAAGACAATCATCAATGATAAAAAATTTGTCCCGAACACATCTTCGTTGTCAATGAGACCGACTTATATCGTAAGTAAATGCCGGATCACTCATTTATTTCAAATGATAGAAAAATCAAACGACAGGGTACAAGATAGCTATTGATAAGCTATCAATAATGTTAGGAGGTGACGTCACTGGCAATTTCAAACTAAAGCTGCCGTTAGTTTTTCTACGCTCTTAATTCATGGACACAGCCACTCAAAAGCATACTAAAATTGACACTTACTGCCATTTAGATGGGTAATCTAAAGGGATGGGTTACCCTCCTCATTTTTGAAGAAGACTCAACAGGTCATTTTATATTAATTTGTATTTTTCCTAACTATATATACCCCCATCCTTTAATAGGAGTTTGATTTGAGTGAAGGTGGAACTCGCTTTCAAAATTTATAACGAAGTGTCTGTAGTAGCTGGCAGGTAGCGGGAAAGCCTCACAACAACCCTGCTGGCTCACTGAACAGTGGGGTGGATAAGGCAGGAAGTACAGTAAAACTTAATGGAATCAGGTTTGTATATTAGGAAAAATACATATAACAACAAAAATTTGCGATTTGTTCCTACACAGGCACAAAACCTTCTCCTTTGATAAGAGATTTATCCTTAAGTGGAAGTCCCTGAAACCAAACTGGATGTTTCTGTTGTTGATAGATGATCATGAAGGAACCTACATCCCTAAGGGATATGTTGTCTTCAATGCCAGAATAAAATAATGTGATCGGTTTATCTTACTTTCCATCCTTCCCCCTTGTGGAGGATGGGGGAAAAGCACTTCTATCTTGATAACTCAGTATAGTACCTTACCTGCGTCAAGGTCCGATCCAGAGAAATAATGATTCTATCACTGCACTCAAAGGAAGGAGAAGGATAGGAGGAAAAAAGCCCAGACATTCTTACTCTCCTCCTAGACTGATGTCGCAACCGCTATCTTAGACGAAACGCTTCTTGTACTATGAGCGAGACAGGTATGCTATACCATCTGCTGAGCCACTACCAGGGACTCTAAAGAAGGGATTCTAAAGAGATGTATCGAGGGACTTGTGGGTGCATTCCCGAACATAGTGCTAACGGGCAGATGTGGTTGAAGAGCATAGTAGCATGCCAACGTGTATACTCGTTATTTGTCATCTCACGGGGTCGTCTTATTCTTTGTCTTCGGAGACGGAGTCAATGGGACTCTTGGGCAACAATGCTTCTCTAACAGGGAGAGAAACAGTTGAAGTCACATATACTCAACTCCCATTGATCATAAAAGGGAAAAGAAGGTCAAAACCCTTTCCTTCCTACCAGCAGTGTGAAATGACGAAGATGCAGGAGAGGTGAAGGAGTAACATGAAATTCTCCTTCTATCAATGGTGTGCAAAGATGTCTCACTTCCTCAGTTAAGAGGACATCATCATCACCAGTCCCCAATAGCAAGGAAATAAACAGCAACAGGAGTGGCGTTAGACAGGAACAGAAGTGTATATTAGCAGGTTACAAAATCTTTCTTCTATAGTTTCTTTCACACACAACCTAAAAAACCTAACAGTAATTAAACAGCCTGTTAGTGGCGCCGGGAGTATGCCTATACTCTCCGGTGGCTGAAAACAAAGAGGTTACTCAGTGAGCCAGCAGGAATGGAGGAACTTTTTGGTGATTGAGGGACTGGGGGGGGGGGCTTCCTGAGGGGTGGGTTGAGGGACTGGGGGGGGGGGGCTTCCTGAGGGGTGGGTTGAGGGACTTGGGGGGAGGGTTTGCGGGGCTTCTAGGGGGGGCCTTCCTGTTGGGAGTTGAGGGGCTTCCCCCACTACTCTCCAGTAACTACCGACACCTTGTTATAAATTTCAACAGCTGAGTTTCAGCTTTACTAAAATCATCTCCTATTAAAGGACAAGGGTGTGTATGTGTGGTTTAAAGTCCTGTTGGTTCTTGATTATGCAACTGGACATCCTACACATCTGAATTCCATATACTCAAATGCTACTGTTATCTTATTACCACCAAATACGTCTTTCATTCAAACCATGGACCAGGGCGTCATAGCTCTCTTCAAGTGGTACTACCTACGATGTACTTTACATCAGGCTGTTGATGCTACAACGGCAGATGATGGAATGAACATTCAAGAATTTTGGAAAGCCTACAAAATTTATCCAGTGATATCAAACATCAATGCTTCTTAGATCAAAGTGACTCAAAGAGCAATGAATGCTGTATGGAAGAAACTGTGCCCTAAATTCAATCATCATTTCAAAGGTTTTGATGCGGCAGTAGAAGATGTATCAAAGAATTTCGCATCCCTTAGTAACGAACTTGAGACGAAGTTGGAGAGCTTTGAAGAGTTGATTGGAGCTAACAAGCAACCACTGACTAAGACTTGCTGGGGTTAGAGGAACAACAGAAAATTGATGAAAGTTTCCAAAATCCCGAACAAAGGAACTTCAAACTTAAGATATGCAAAGAGCCATTATTTACTCAAATGTATGGCAAATCTTGAGTCCCAGGATTCTATAAATGACCGTTTTGTAAAAATTTCTGATGGTGTTAGAAATTTGTTCCTACCATATAGGACAATTGCCAACAAAAAGGAGAACACTGTCAACCAAACTTTAGATTAGTTCCTTATGAGTCGAAACACGAAAGGCTAAAGAGTATTGTGGCCTAACCCTCACACCAAAGAACCACTACCATCAATATCAGGTGTTATAGGAAAGAAACCTTTTATAGAAGCCACGTCATCACCAACAACCGAAGCGTTGTCATCATCCTCTTCCAACAACTAGTTTGTCACTTCTGACACCACCTTTTTTGGTGTCGAGCAAGCGGAAGATAAGCCAAGTTTAAGGTAAAGTGACCAATGTTATTGTGTTAATGTTACTATATAGTATTGTACTACATTACATATCTTAACATTCTATCTGGTTTTCATTAAATGATACCAGGTTAAAAGTACTTTGTCCTGTATTGTATAATTTTAAGGTAGTGCTTGAGCTTCATCTCCCTTGAGCCTAGCAAGGAAGTAGGAGTGCTTAACTCTTGTATCTTGTACAGGCATCTGTTCCTGGGAAAGGGAGGATTTTACCACATTGCCGCTCCTCTCTCAAAACCATGCAGAGGAATGGTCAATATCTTTTGAATCTTAGTACGATACCATCTTATGCTTCGCTGACTAATTGCTATTCCTCTTAGAGGCAGGACATCTGTTATAAGTAAAGAAGAAAAAACACGAACTTGGGTGGGGACATGGTAAAACGACTACACCTTAGTTCCCCCTGTCGATCATCCAAAATAGTGAGAGAAAGTGTGGTCCTCTTTCTCCCCCATTTCCCATAGGAGCTAGGTTTCATAAGCAGGAAGAGTTGAAACTTCATCCTGAAGGAGAAGCATGAGTGCCATATGGAATTTAGATGACTATAACCACATGCAGAGAGGCCAAGAGAAGTTACCTGCTTCGACTGAAGACAGAGGATGAATAGGATGGTCCCTTGTCGCAATATGGTTTTGGAGAGAGTGAGAGTTTCGTATTAAAGATCAGCCTTGGAGTGCCAGAAAGCTCTGTGCACTTGAAAAAACCCTTTGCTATATCAGCATAGTGCTGAACAGAAGTAAAGTATGTGACAGAAGCCCTTCGACTTGAATATTCTGTGCTCTGAAGTATAGTAGAATTGGCGGGTCAAGAAGCATCTGAGCCTAAGAAAAAACCAACCTCACATCTAACTTTGGTAAACAAAGTAGATGCAGATTTATTTTAATGTCTCGGTAGAAGTGATCGACTTGAACTAGGAGATGAAAATGTCTTGCATGCTTCTTGTTGGGCATCATCTAAGGTGTTGTCTATCCATTAGCTTTCGGGAAGTTTGACGAGTGAACATAGAGGATGGTGGCCTCTACCTTGATCGAAGAGTAAATTTTTGGTCAAGTATGTAACCATGTACAGTACTAAAGAGAATCATGTATTAGAGCACCTCTGTGTTCCCAGTATGTACCACTCCTCTTGGTATGTGCCTTTCTTCTTGGTATGTCCTATTACTCTGAGTGGTAAGTTAGGTGTGTACTATTTTTCTTGATTGGCCTTGTACCCTGAGTGGTATGTTACGTATGTTCTCGGTACATACCAAAAATGTGTGTGCACACACGAATTGCCAAATGTTCTCTAAAATTAGAGCGAGGTTACATGTGAACATTAAAATGAGCTTTTCCCAAAGGTAGCACACGAAAAGTCAAGCGTGAATTACGAGGAGAGCATGCATAAGCAAATAGATGAAAGAGTGCTAACAGGGAGTTGCTCGTCTACAGGAGATTCTTCAATTTCAGAATAACCTTTGCTAAATGGGGTGAGAGCATGAACAGAAGTGCACATGCAATCTCTCAGTGCTTCAGCAGTAGAGCCCACTTGTGCATAAACAGATGTGACAGCAAGGTCCGATGAGTTTGCACGCAAGTGGGGTAGTGGTAGTGATCAGAAGATCACATGCCAACAGATGAGCTTGTGCCCTTGTTGGGTAGATGATAGCATGTAAATGCTCCAAGTCCAATGAAGGTGTGCTAAGAGAAGAGGGTGCGCTGAGAGAAGAGGGTGCGCTGAGAGAAGAGGGTGCGCTGAGAGAAGAGGGTGCGCTGAGAGAAGAGGGTGCGCTGAGAGAAGAGGGTGCGCTGAGAGAAGAGGGTGCGCTGAGAGAAGAGGGTGCGCTGAGAGAAGAGGGTGCGCTGAGAGAAGAGGGTGCGCTGAGAGAAGAGGGTGCGCTGAGAGAAGAGGGTGCGCAAAGAGAAGAGGGTGCGCAAAGAGAAGAGGGTGCGCAAAGAGAAGAGGGTGCGCAAAGAGAAGAGGGTGCGCAAAGAGAAGAGGGTGCGCTAAGAGAAGAGGATGCGCTAAGAGAAGAGGGTGCGCTAAGAGAAGAGGGTGCGCTAAGAGAAGAGGGTGCGCTAAGAGAAGAGGGTGCGCTAAGAGAAGAGGGTGCGTTAAGAGAAGAGGGTGCGCTAAGAGAAGAGGGTGCGCAAAGAGAAGAGGGTGCGCTAAGAGAAGAGGGTGCGCTAAGAGAAGAGGGTGTGCTAAGAGAAGAGGGTGCACTAAGAGAAGAGGGTGCACTAAGAGAAGAGGGTGCACTAAGAGGGGAGGGTGCGCTAAGAGGGGAGGGTGCGCTCAAAGAAGAGGGTGCGCTCAAAGAAGAGGGTGCGCTAAGAGAAGAGGGTGTGCTAAGAGAAGCGGTGCGAAAAGAGAAGTGGGTGCACTAAGAGAAGTATGCGCGCTTAGAGGGGAGGGTGAACGCGACCAAAAGAATGCTCAACATCAGTAGCTTGTATGCCAATTGAAGAGCATGAGCAATCGTTAACAGGAGATGTCACACCATCAGGGGAATATTTGAAGTATGCATAGGTGTAAGGGTGACCAAGTGAACAGGCGATTGCTCATAAAAATTATAGTGCAAGTAAGTGAATGCTAACGTCAACAAAATGTACTTCAATTGAAGAGCACGCACAATAAAGAACATGAGAATATCCAAAGTCTGAAGAATGCATGCTCTTGTAGGAGTGTGTGTGAACAGGAGATTACTAATAAGTATGAGTGCATGCATGTCAGCAAGAGAAATATTCGAGAAATATTCAACAACAGTTAAAGAGAGTGTACGCTTCGGAGAGCACACAATTGCAAACAGGCGAGGTGGCGCTCCTGTATATGTGCGTAATCACAAACAGTTAAGGTGGTGCACGATTGCGAATAGGTGAGGCGACCCTCCGGCAAGTGTGCGCGATCTCAAACAGGTGAGGTGGCACTCCTGCAAGAGCATGAAATTGTGAACCGGTGAGGTGGTGCTCCCATGGAAGCGAGCCACTGCCAACAGGTTAGAAGGCAGCTCCATTGGAGCGCACAACACATATATAGTAGAATGATAATGCATAGTAAAGTGCTAATAGGCATGTGCAGACAGTTGAGATAACATATAAAGCAGCAAGTACTATAATCTTGTAGTCTTTTCTTTTCATCCTTAGTAAGGGATTGGGTAACACTGTCTTTCCCATGGCAAGGGAAACGGTATGAATCATGCACCTGACAACATTGAGAGTACAAAACAATTCTTTTTCGCTTAAGGGGTTAACTACTGCACTGTAGCCTAATTGTTTGGTGGCTACTTTCCTCTTGGTAAGGGTAGAAGACTCTTAAGCTATGGTAGGCAGCTCTTCTAGGAGAAGGCCACTCCAAAATCAAACCATGGTTCTCTAGTCTTGGGTAGTGCCATAACCTCTGTACCAAGGTCTTTAGTCTTTCACTGTCTTGAGGTAGAGCTCTCTTGCCTGAGGGTACGCTATTCTTTATTTATCTTCCTCTTGTTTGTTTAAGTTTTTGAAGTTTATGATTACAATATTTTATTTTGATTGTTATTACTTCTCTTGTAGTTTATTTATTTCCTTGTTTCCATTCCTCACTGGGCTATTTTTCCCTGTTGGAGTCCTTGGGCTTATAGCATCATGCTTTTCCAACTAGGGTTGTAGCTTGGCTAGTAATAAAAATAATAATGATAATAATGAATGAAAGATCTATGTTAATGTCGTTATTGTTCTTAATTTTATCTATTTTGATTGTTTATTACATCTCTTGTAGTTTATCTATATATTTATTTCCTTTCCTCACTAGACTATTTTTCCGTTTGAGCCCTGGGCTTATAGCATCCTGCTTTTCCAACTAGGGTTGTAGCTTAGCTAGTAATAATAATACAGTACTGTATTAACATGTAACTCCTATCTATCCGTAGGACTAATCGTCCAAAAGGGGGAAAAAGAAGGGCAGAGCCCTTTTTCATCTGAATGACAGTGTGCTCCAAGTTGATGAATCCGTGGACCAGCTGTCAGGACTAAGAGATGAAGGTACGACAGAGATGAAAGAAGAACAAAGTTTTCCTTCTATCAAAAATGTGCAAGATGTTTCATTCTCCTGTTACAATGACACAGTCGTCACTAATCCTTATTCGTGAGGGAATAAACAATAATAGGAATGCTGTTAAACAGGAACAAAAAGTGTAGCCTAGAGTACCAGTACTGTATACAGACAGGTTAAGCAGAAACTGTGCCAGCTAAAGTTATTGGGAAAACTGCATAACCTTTTTACTTACCTAAAATCCTTCATACACAACAAACTGCTAACCATAAACTATGAGAAAAAAGAAAAAATTAACACAGCCAGTTGACAGCATCGGGAGTACAGTATGCCTGTACGCTCTAGCAGCAGTAAACAAGGAGGTTATTCAGTGTGCTGGCAGGGCACAGGGCTTCCCCACCACCCCCTAGTAACTACTGACACCTCATTATTACTCTTACAGCAGAGTTTCAGCTATGCTGAAAACAAGCTACTATCTAGGGACTTTGATTGTATTTCCGCAAGAACAAATAGTATATTATATAATCAAATTCCTTTTTCTAGGGAAAAATGTTATTTTCATTAGTAAAATAAATTTTTGAATATACTTACCCGATGATCATGTAGCTGTCAACTCTGTTGCCCGACAGAAATCTAAGGTCGGGATACGCCAGCGATCGCTATACAGGTGGGGGTGTACACAACAGCGCCATCTGTGAGCAGGTACTCAAGTACTTCTTGTCAACAAGAACTCAATTTTCTCCTCGGTCCACTGGTTCTCTATGGGGAGGAAGGGAGGGTCCTTAAATTCATGATCATCGGGTAAGTATATTCAAAAATTTATTTTACTAATGAAAATAACATTTTTCAATATTAATCTTACCCGATGATCATGTAGCTGATTCACACCCAGGGTGGTGGGTGGAGACCAGCATACATGTTAACATTAGAAGCTAAGTATCCCGTATTTCATTTTAGCAGTTATTCAAAATAACAAACATAAAATAAACAAGTACCTGGTAAGGAAGTCGACTTGAACCATTACTCTGCCTTTTAAAGTACGTCTTCCTTACTGAGCCTAGCGATCCTCTTAGGATGCTGAGAGACTCCTAGGTGCTGAAGTATGAAGGGCTGCAACCCATACTAAAGGACCTCATCACAACCTCTAATCTAGGCGCTTCTCAAGAAAGAATTTGACCACCCGCCAAATCAACCAGGATGCGGAAGGCTTCTTAGCCTTCCGTATAACCCAAAAAAAACAACAAGTAAAAAGCATTTCAAGAGAAAGATTAAAAAGGTTATGGGATTATGGGAATGTAGTGGTTGAGCCCTCACCTACTACTGCACTCGCTGCTACGAATGGTCCCAGGGTGTAGCAGTTCTCGTAAAGAGACTGGACATCTTTGAGATAAAACGATGCGAACACTGACTTGCTTCTCCAATAGGTTGCATCCATAACACTCTGCAGAGAACGGTTCTGTTTGAAGGCCACTGAAGTAGCGACAGCTCTCACTTCATGTGTCCTTACCTTCAGCAAAGCAAGGTCTTCTTCCTTCAGATGAGAATGGGCCTCTCTAATCAAAAGCCTGATGTAATAAGAAACTGCGTTCTTAGACATCGGTAAAGCAGGTTTCTTGATAAAACACCATAAAGCTTCTGATTGTCCTCGTAAAGGCTTTGTACGTCTTAAATAGTACTTAAGAGCTCTTACTGGGCAAAGTACTCTCTCTAGTTCGTTCCCCACCAAGTTGGACAGGCTTGGGATCTCGAACGACTTGGGCCAAGGACGAGAAGGAAGCTCGTTTTTAGCCAAAAAACCGAGCTGCAAGGAACATGTAGCCGTTTCAGATGTAAAACCTATGTTCCTGCTGAAGGCGTGGATTTCACTGACTCTTTTAGCTGTTGCTAGGCAAATGAGGAAAAGAGTCTTTAATGTGAGATCCTTAAAAGAGGCTGATTGAAGCGGTTCGAATCTCTCTGACATTAGGAACTTTAAAACCACGTCTAGGTTCCAGCCTGGTGTGGACAAACGACGCTCCTTTGAGGTCTCAAAAGACCTAAGGAGGTCCTGTAGATCTTTGTTGGTGGAAAGATCTAAGCCTCTGTGGCGGAAAACCGCTGCCAACATACTTCTGTAACCCTTGATCGTAGGAGCTGAAAGGGATCTTACGTTCCTTAGATGTAACAGGAAGTCAGCTATCTGCGTAACAGAGGTACTGGTTGAGGAAACTGCATTCGCCTTACACCAGCTTCGGAAGACTTCCCATTTTGACTGATAGACTCTGAGAGTGGATGTCCTCCTTGCTCTGGCAATCGCTCTGGCTGCCTCCTTCGAAAAGCCTCTAGCTCTTGAGAGTCTTTCGATAGTCTGAAGGCAGTCAGACGAAGAGCGTGGAGGCTTGGGTGTACCTTCTTTACGTGCGGCTGACGCAGAAGGTCCACTCTTAGAGAAAGAGTCCTGGGAACGTCTACTAGCCATTGCAGTACCTCGGTGAACCATTCTCTCGCGGGCCAGAGGGGAGCAACCAACGTCAACAGTGTCCCTTCGTGCGAGGCAAACTTCTGAAGTACCCTGTTGACAATCTTGAACGGAGGGAACGCATACAGGTCTAGATGGGACCAATCCAGAAGAAAGGCATCCACGTGCACTGCTGCTGGGTCTGGAATCGGAGAACAATACATCGGGAGCCTCTTGGTCATCGAGGTAGCGAAAAGATCTATGGTGGGCTGGCCCCACAGGGCCCATAGTCTGCTGCAAACATTCTTGTGAAGGGTCCACTCTGTGGGGATGACCTGACCCTTCCGGCTGAGGCGATCTGCCATGACATTCATGTCGCCCTGAATGAACCTCGTTACCAGCGAAATTTTTCGATCTTTTGACCAAATGAGGAGGTCCCTTGCGATCTCGAACAACTTCCTCGAATGAGTCCCTCCTTGCTTGGAGATGTACGCCAAGGCTGTGGTGTTGTCGGAGTTCACCTCCACCACCTTGCCTAGCTGGAGGGACTTGAAGTTTATCAAGGCCAGATGAACTGCCAAAAGCTCCTTGCAGTTGATGTGAAGTGTCCTTTGCTCCTGATTCCACTTGCCCGAGCATTCCTGTCCGTTCAGTGTCGCACCCCAGCCCGTGTCCGATGCGTCCGAGAAGAGACGGTGGTCGGGGGTCTGAACAGCCAATGGTAGACCTTCCTTGAGAAGAATGCCGTTCTTCCACCACGTTAGCGTAGACCTCATCTCTTCGGAAACAGGCACTGAGACCGCCTCTAGCGTCATGTCCTTTCTCCAGTGAGCAGCAAGGTGAAACTGAAGGGGGCGGAGGTGGAGTCTCCCTAACTCGATGAACTGGGCCAGCGATGAAAGTGTCCCTGTTAGGCTCATCCACTGCCTGACTGAACATCGGTTCCTTCTCAGCATGCTCTGGATGCATTCTAGGGCTTGACTGATCCTTGGGGCCGACGGAAAAGCCCGAAAAGCTCGACTCTGAATCTCCAAACCTAGATAGACAATGGTTTGGGATGGGACGAGTTGGGACTTCTCTAAATTGACCAGGAGGCCCAATTCCTTGGTCAGATCCATAGTCCATCTGAGATTCTCCAGACAACGACGACTTGACGGAGCTCTTAAAAGCCAGTCGTCCAAATAGAGGGAGGCTCTGATGTCTGCCAAGTGAAGGAATTTGGCAATATTCCTCATCAGTTTGGTAAACACAAGAGGTGCCGTGCTTAGGCCAAAGCACAGGGCTTAGAACTGGTACACAACCTTTCCAAAAACGAATCTTAGGAAAGGTTGGGAGTCTGGATGGATGGGGACGTGAAAGTACGCGTCCTTCAGGTCTAACGAGACCATCCAGTCTTCCTTCCTGACCGCTGCTAGGACCGACTTCGTCGTCTCCATCGTGAACGTCTGCTTGGTGACAAAAGCATTGAGAGCACTGACGTCCAGCACCGGTCTCCAACCTCCTGTCTTCTTGGCTACCAGGAAGAGACGGTTGTAGAAGCCCGGGGATTGATGGTCCCGGACTATGACTACCGCTTCCTTTTGTAGCAAGAGCGACACCTCTTGTTGCAACGCTAGCCTCTTGTCCTTCTCCTTGTAGATGGGAGAGAGGTTGATGGGAGACGTTGCTAGAGGGGGACTGCGGCAGAACGGAATTCTGTACCCCTCCCTTAGCAACTTCACAGACTGAGCGTCTGCACCTCTGCTCTCCCACGCTTGCCAGAAGTTCTTCAGCCTGGCTCCCACTGCTGTCTGGAGAGGTAGGCAGTCAGACTCTGCCTTTTGCGGACTTGGAACCCTTCTTTGATTTGCCACGGTGACTGTCGGTACGGGTACCTCCTCTGCTGGAGGTTCTGCCACGAAAGGGAGGGATGAACCTAGTTGCTGGTGTGTCCACTGCGGCAGAACGAAAAGGTCTAGGCACAGAAGGTAAAGCTTTAGCCTTGCGTGCGGAAGAGGCCATCAGATCATGCGTATCCTTCTGGATCAGAGAGGCAGCCATCCCCTTGATCAGTTCCTCCGGAAAGAGACACTTGGAGAGAGGATCAAACAACAACTCCGACTTCTGGCAAGGAGTGATCCCAGACGACAAGAAGGAGCAAAGATGTTCTCTCTTCTTAAGGACTCCCGACACGTAAGAAGCCGCAAGCTCACCAGACCCATCCCGAATAGCTTTGTCCATGCTAGACATGATAGGCATGGCAGAGTCCTTATCCGAAGGGGAAGTCTTCCTGCTTAAAGCTCCCAAGCACCAATCGAGGAAGTTGAAGATCTCGAAGGCACGAAAGACTCCCTTCAACAGATGATCCAATTCAGAAAAGGACCAGCAAACCTTAGATCGTCTCATAGCCAGCCTGCGGGGAGAGTCAACCAGACTTGAGAAGTCTCCCTGGGCAGAGGCAGGAACTCCCAAGCCAGGTTCCTCTCCCGTGGCATACCAGACGCTAGATTTGGAAGCAAGCTTGGTAGGAGGAAAGATGAAATAAGTCTTTCCCAGTTGCTTCTTGGACTGCAACCACTCCCCCATAACCCTCAAAGCTCTCTTGGATGAGCGTGCGAGGACCAGTTTGGTAAAGGCAGGAGCTGCTGACTGCATGCCCAGAGCAAACTCGGAGGGGGGAGAGCGAGGGGTTGCAGACACAAACTGTTCTGGATACAAGTCCCTGAACAAGGCAAGGACTTTCCGAAAGTCTAAGGAGGGAGGCGCAGACTTGGGCTCTTCTAAGTCGGAGAGTGGATCGTCCAAAGGTGCAGCTTCGTCATCAGAAACACCATCATCCGAAAGCTGAGTAGGAAGTGGCAAAGGTGGAGCAGCAAGCTGAACGGCTGAATCCGGCAGCACGGGTGCATGTGTAGCTGCTGCGGATCCAACATCATGCCGCTGCTGGTCAGTCTGCGAGCTGGCAACAACAAAAGCAGAGTGCTGGTGCGTGGGAGGGACTGCTGTGGGTTGCGGAGCATGCCGCATGGGATGCGGAGCATGCCGCATGGGATGCGGAGCATGCCGCATGGGTTGCGGAGCATGCCGCATTGCGTCAAAACACGGCAGCTCGCCCGCACCTTCCCACTGCTGATGCGGAAGCTCACGCATGTCAACGGAGGGTGCAGCATGAACATGCGTCTGGCAGGGAGGACTGCGCAACGGAGGTGGAGCTCTCACAGGTGGAGTGTGGGAGTGGGCAGCCGCAGTATCCGCTGAGCGTACAACCGTGGCAGGTTGTAGGTTAACCGGAGCTGTGTCAACCTTCTCAGCATGATACTCCTGCATAAAGGTAGCAAGCTGAGACTGCATAGCCTGCAGCATGGACCACTTAGGATCTACCGTGGAAGGAGCGGCAACAGACGGAGTAGTAGCCTGCTGCGGCACCACTCTACCTCTCTTGGGAGGTGTGCAGTCTTCGGAAGACTGCGGCGAGTCCGAAAAGACCCAGTGGCTACACCTGGGCCGTTGGACTCGCTCGGAAGGGACCTTACGCTTGAGAGGTCGTGAGACCTTGGTCCAACGTTTCATCCTTGAAACCTCTTCCACAGACGAGGAATGATGGGGCTCATTCGTCTGTTTGTGGATGGGACGATCTCTGACAGATACGTCCGCAACCACTGAGGGTACATCCCTACGCTGATCAAGGCCTGCCGAACCCTTTGGTCCTTCGACATTGCTTCTCCCCTGGGCTTGGGAGCTTGCAAGAGGTCCCGGACTGGGAGGACGACTGGCACGAACAGATGTACCCTCCTGCGCAACACTGACACTGACACTTTTCACTTCACTTGCACTAGCACTTCCCACTGCACTTTGCGCTTTCAGCTCTTTGACCTCTGCCAAAAGCTGATTACGGTCGTTGGCCAAAGACTCCACTCTGTCACCAAGAGCCTGAATGGCACGCATCATATCCGCCATGGAGGGCTGAGCACTAGTAACAGGGTCGGGAGTCACCACTACAGGGGAAGGAAAAGGTTGAGGGGCATGGGGAGAGGAAAAATCACCAGAGCGAGAAGAACTCCTCCTGATCCTATCCTTCTCTAGCCTACGTGCATATTTAAGGAATTCGTTAAAATCGAATTCCGAAAGCCCAGCGCATTCCTCACATCGATCTTCCAATTGACAGGATTTACCCCTACAATTGGAACAAACGGTGTGAGGATCTATGGAGGCCTTCGGAAGACGCCTAATACAAGTCCTAACACTACACTGCCTGTATTTAGGTACTTGAGACTGGTCAGACATCTTGGATTGAAGAAATAGTCAAGGGGGAATTCCAAAATCAAGCAAAGTTCGTTAACAATTAATCCAAATTAATTCAAAAAGCTTGCTAAGCTAAAGATAAAGATTCCTGAATAGCGAAGGCTAAAATCTAGAGCGAATACATCACCAAAACGTGAAAAACAACTCCAGAATCAACAGCGTATCCAAGTAGGTCTTGCCGGTGGCACGACAGAGGAAAAATTGAGTTCTTGTTGACAAGAAGTACTTGAGTACCTGCTCACAGATGGCGCTGTTGTGTACACCCCCACCTGTATAGCGATCGCTGGCGTATCCCGACCTTAGATTTCTGTCGGGCAACAGAGTTGACAGCTACATGATCATCGGGTAAGATTAATATTGAAAAACTTCATTTTCAATAAAAGTTACTAATAAGAAAGTAATTTAGCAAGAACAGTATTGGAGGATATGAATACTGTACATAAATTTCGTCATATCAGGAGGTGGTAATGAGGTACATAATAATATACTGGTACATTAGGTTAGTAAATATCTCCTTAAACTCAAACGCATCGCCAATCTTACTCACCCTAGAAAACGGGATTGTAAGACAAGTAGTAAAATTGTATATATTCAGTAAATATGGGACCACAGAGGAAATTTGGCCTTTTATGGATGTGAAAACCACATAATAAATAATATAGAGGGATACAACTTAACCTAATCTAGGGCTCAAGATCCTCCTTACTTACTGTACCTACTTACCGAGGCACTTGAACCGCTGCAATTTTTCCCAGTTTACCAACCTGAACTATGATGTCATATCAATTTTAATACCTCTCAGGTAATACTGCATATTAGTACAATATTGGAGATTGGAACTAACAAAATTGAATATATTTACTGTACAATATTTTTAACTCCCATAACCTATACTCAGAAACTAAAAACCCAGTAGATACTTGTTTTGATTAAAAATTCCCAATTCCAAAGGCTTCATAAATTAATTTCCAATTTCCTATACCATAAGAACTGATCATCATTTGCAATTACCTTCCAGGTGACAAATTGGAGCCTTTTTCTCTGGAATATGACTTTTAAAGATTTAAAGGCTGCTTATGAATGGCAGAAGCAAGGAATAGTGACATTGCCCTATCAAACAGGACAATGCCCTAGAGACTGACCATATATACCATATGATCAGTGCTCAAGCCCCCTCTCCATCCAAGCTGGGACCAGGGAGGACCAGGCAATGGCTGGTGATATATCTGCAGATAGACCTATAGGCTACTCCAAACCCCCATCCTTAGCTCACAAGGATAGTGAGGTTGCAGCGACCAAAGAAACTAACGAGTTGGACTGGGTCTCGAACCCCAGTCTGGCGTTCACCAGTCAGGGACGTTATCACATCGGCCAATCCCCTACTTTCACCCCTAAGAAATGCTAGCTCTGGCATTTTGAAATAGTTCCTTCTTGCTTATAGGATATGGGGTATAGAATATTGTTTGAAAGGGATATATTCAATTATGACAATTCAAATATCCTAACTTTGCATTGTATTGCATTGTAACAGGGTAAAAAGCTCTCCTCTAAAATGCTTGATCGTTACATAAAATAAACGTAACAACTGTGTGCACGGGTTCAGGGGGTTGCAGTGGCAGGTCAAACTTCCCGTAAAATTTCAGCACAGTGCAAAACACAGTTTGTACAAAATACATACATACTTACATATAACAAGGCACTTCCCCCAATTTTGGGGGGTAGCCGACATCAACAAAAGAAACAAAACAAAAAAGGGGACCTCTACTCTCTACGTTCCTCCAGCCTAACAAGGGACTCAACCGAGTTCAGCTGGTTCTGCTAGGGTGCCACAGCCCACCCTCCCACATTATCCACCACAGATGAAGCTTCATAATGCTGAATCCCCTACTGCTTCTACCTCCGCGGTCATCTAAGGCATCGGAGGCAGCAGCAGGGCCTACCGGAACTGCGTCACAATCGCTTGCCATTCATTCCTATTTCTACCACTATTTTTTCTAAACTATTTTGGGATGCTTTGAAAATTTTTGATAATTTCTGCCAGAAACCTTAGTTTTTGGGTTATGGTGGGTCAACTACCACAACTGAAAAACTATGGCTTCGCGCTTGGTATCGTCATCGTTTACGTTCAAAACTCATCAATATATACCAAGTAGGCTATCAGTCTAAATTTATGAAAATCTAAATTTTTTTCAATTTTGTTCTTTCCACCAGTGATCATCATAAAAAGTCATTGTAATGACAAAAGTTACAGTAATAAAAAACAAGTAATAGTAATGAAACATGGTCAAAATACTGGAACTTTTGTTTGCTCTCCCATAGCTAGCTTCACTCGCTAATAAACATTACCTCATTACTCCTATGTTTTAGCAAGTAGTACATATCCTGCTACGTGCGGTAGTCTTTCAGCATTATACAAACTTAACCCTTTTACCCCCAATGGATGTACTGGTACGTTTCACAAAACTCATCCCTTTACCCCCATGGACGTACTGGTACGTCCTTGCAAAAAACTGCTATTTACATTTTTTTTTGCATATTTTTTATAACTTTATGAGAAACTTCAGACATTTTCCAAAAGAATGAGACCAACCTGACCTCTCTATGACAAAAATTTAGGCTGTTAGAGCAATTCAAAAAATATATATTGCAAAATGTGCTTGAAAAAAAAAAATGCCTGAGGGTTAAGGGTTGGAAAGTCCCAAATAGCCTGGGGGTAAAAGGGTTAACAAAGGGGTGAATATACACTTAACATAGATATGAGTCGTAGCTTCACACTCCAACCTATATTCGAACAAAGACATAGCTTCCATTGCCCATAACCAGACTAAATATATCAAACACATGTTTCTAACCTAATTTTTCATTATTACCATGATAAATGAAATAAGAACTATAACTATATTGTACATTCCAAAATTCAAAGCAAATATAAGAGGTTCAGAATGTAATACGTTCTGTTCGAACAAGTACCTTAAAACAGAACCACCACCTATCATTCTTTCTCTAATCTACCACGTGGAAGGGGTCCCCTGTGGTATGTGCCAAGACGAGAAAAGGAGCAAAATGGAAAATTTTATTAAAATCTGTAACTTTGTTAATAGTGGTTTAATCCAGTAGTATATGGGATTCAAAATAGCGTATTAGCAAATATCTACTCAATTATGCGGGTTTCAATGTCCTAACCAATATTGCACCGTTCTATAATTAAACCAAGCTCCGAAAACAAGGGAACGTAAATTTAGGTAACGTTACGAGTGGTCGCCTTGGGTTAGTACATATCCCCTTAATTTTCATAGAACTCGAATAAACTGTTGAGATCACTCCGTAAATGCCCAAAAATCATATTAATAAAAGGTAAAGTTGTTAATACTCACCCCCATAAACCACCTCTGTACTTAGGCTAGACCTATCATTCTTAGTAGGCTATATTCAGTACGAGAAGTTTCAATGGTGAAAACAGATAAAAAGCTAAATTATTCTCATGAAGATTAAAATGTAAAATTACCTAACTTAATTGGAATCGTTTGAAATACACAATACAACCTAAATAAAAAATAAACCTTAGGCCTACTACTCACCCTGTTATGAACCCTCTGCAGTTGAAGTTTTCGTTGCAGATCAAGATGACAAATGACCAATTCGCACACTGCACTATTCACAATTAAAAAAAAAAACTCGATATTTTCCAAGTAGGCCTAACCAACACGTATTAAAAGTAAATGGCAAATCGACACAGGTGGCTATAAATACTATTGTTACTGTATTCAAACTCAAAGTCTGATTCCAGGACCATGAACGCTGAAGAAGAAGGCTTGCAAGCAAAGCCATCTTCTTCTTTCAGGTGATTGATTGATTGATGATCATGATCGTCACTTATCTTCTGGAGTTGTCTCATAATTGCATCAAATTGTTCAAATCATTTCATAAAACTTACATTCTGTAATTGTCATGTAATATTCTAAATTAATACAAAGGGTACAACGTTATCTTCATAGAATTAGCTTAATGAAATCTGGGTTATTTTAGTTTCAGCTGGGGGACAAGAAATCTCATTTTATCATATTTCCTTAATGAATCTTCTTAATCTGAATAATGAAAAAAACGTGATAAAACTATTAGATAACAATCAATAAAGTATTCACTAATGTATAGTGTTATTCGTATCAATTTTGAATAAGTTTAAGAGATGTTTTTTATGTTGAACAAGCTAACGTAAGTCTTTTCATAGTTTATATATGAAATATCTATTCCAGTGTTGTTATTATTTTTGAAATATTTTATTTTAATTATTCATTATTTCTTATATCATTTTTTATTTCCTTATTTCCTTTTCTCACTCGTCTATATTTCCCTGCTGGAGCCCTTGGGCTCACAGCATCTTGCTTTCCAACTGGGGTTGTAGCTTAGCTAGCTATAATAATAATAATAATAATAATAATAATAATAATAATAATAATAATAATAATAATAATAATAATAATAATAATAATAATAATCTGAATTCTAAAGTATTTTTTTTCTGTAATCAGTGAATGGCGATGTGCTTCCCGATCGGATTATGTTTATTATGCAATGCATTGTGGGAAAGTCACAAGTGTTAATGTTTTTGTTGATATCAAGATACACAAACTTCGATAAAGTGAATCCTTGATTTTAATTTTGTGTTTAACTTCTGTAATACACTAGTTGTTAGTGAAGATTTGTTTGAATAGTAAATGGTCGTCTGATTAGTGCTCGGTTGATAATTGTCTCGTTAAATATGTGCGAAATTTGATTAATCTGAGCCACCAGTTAGTTTTCTGTTGCAAGCATCCTAGTAGTTCAATTGCATCCTGCAGTGTATCGTTTACGGTAAATGGCGTGAATACTTTGTGCTTCCTGGACCAAAGAAGGAATACACACTAGGGCAAGTCACCATCTGCAGTTATTCATTCTGAATAAGGTAAGCCTAAGCAAAGTGATGTTTGCTCTAGGCCTAGGCCTACACATTCTGAATAAGGTAAGCAAAGAGATGTTTTCTCTAGGCCTAGGCCTACACATACACCGAATAATCTAGTCTATGCTTTTCACTTTCTCCTTTTCCTTACACATCTGACAACACTAAGAGATCAGAACTGAAGAAGAGAGACTTTTAGCAATGGTGAGGAGTTCTTCTATGAAGACACTAAAAATCAGAGATGTTTGTGCCCTAGCCCTAGGACCAGCCCTTGTTCTCTTGCTTGGGGGGGGGGGGGTTACACACTGGCACTCTGTTGTATCTTACCTTATATCCTTTCCTCACTGAGCTATTTTCCATATTTAAGCTTAGCTTATAGCATCCTATCTCTTGCTTGAGGGTACACTCGGTCACACTATTCTATCTTTCCTTATATCATTTCTACTTTGCGCCATTTTCCCTATGTGGGCCCTTGAGCTTATAGCATCCTGCTTTAACAATGAGAGTTGTAGCTTAGCTAGTAATAACAATATTTAAGGTTCCATTTTTCTCTTGTCAGTTTCGTGACATCCTAGGTGAGGTTAGGGAAAAGAGTGGTGACAGTAATTTATTGTAGCCTAGTTTCATAAACATTGGTAATTGATTCTATTTATAACTCCGTTCTCTATATAGCTTCTATTACTCATCAGAAAGTAAAAAAAAAATATCTCCAATTTAATCACCAAATCATGTAGGCTACCTTATCTCAAATCAATACGGACATGCCAAGAATGTTTAACTGCGAGCCCCGGAGGAGCAAAGACCAATTGAGGGAAGTTATAAAGATTATAGGTAATAGTATACTTTAATTTCATGCCAAATACATGAACCATCAATTTTTTTTACCCTTTTACCCCCAGGGTATTTGGAAATTTCCAACCCTTAACCCCCAAGGGTTATTTTTTTTTACAAGCACATTTTGCAGTATATTTTTTTAGAATTGCTCTAACAGCCTTAAATTTTGTCATAGAGAGGTCAGATTGGTCTCATTTTCTTGGAAAATGCCTGAATTTTCTAAAAAAAAATTACCAAAAATATAGAAAAAAAAAATTTAAATAGCATTTTTTTGCAAGGACGTACTGGTACGTCCATTGGGGTAAAGGGATGAGTTTTGTGAAACGTACCAGTACGTCCTTTTGGGGTAAAAGGGTTAACTAATTATCATGTGTTTTATGCATTTCTGATCATTATTATTTGTGTAAATCAGTCATTTTTGGAGTTACCCAAACAAACCCACTGACTTTCCACTGGTAACCTATTATTGTTGTTCATTTAGGGGGTCCTGTATCCCAAAAACTGTTCATTTCCAACAGAAACAAAGGTTAAATTCATTCATGTTTATTTTTAGATTCAGAAATCTATTCTTAGTTGCATTAGATTTATCAAATTCTGAACAATGCTCCTTTTATGCTATATGCTTAAGTACAGTATATTTATTTTATTTCCTCATCAATGCAACCTATTCAGTCTCTCATTCTCCAGCTTTTGCTCTATAATTACTATTCAACATTTCAAATATGCAATCGCAAAATTGCATAATTTGATTGAAGTAGTTCTTATTTTCAGAATGTTATGATAATTTAGATTTGACAATGAAATTGGGTTCAATTGTTTGATTATTCAAATGTATCTACTTAGGAGTACAGGCTACATGAAAAACAAATTTTGTGGGACGTACAATGCATGTTTAGTTGGAATTGAACCTAGAGTATCAGCAGCTTGCAAACCAAGTAATTAATGTAGTCACAAGTTCCCACTGGGGGTCCCCCATTATCGTAGGGTATAGATATATATATATTTCTGAAATCATTCATTTGCAATGGGAACGGGTGTCATTTTCGAAGAGAGCGTAATTTTTTCTATAAGAAAAGAAGTTTTTTTCCTAGGTTACATTGCCCTGTAATACACTACAATAATACCAAGAATTGTTTAGGCAATAGATTTATGGTCTAATTGCTACCATCCTGATATCAACTGAGGCTGTGTTCATTATTTCTCTTTGATTTGCCTCATTGTGTCATTAAGTGTAAATGTCTTGGAGTATGTGAATAATCATTAGATTTTTTTACAGTATGTGTATTACTATACATCTCATCCCTATCTAGCTATTCTGCTTTTTTATTCATAAGATTATTGATATTGATTGAAAGATTTCTCTCATGAGAAACTTGAATCAAATTACCTGTATATACAGTGTTTTTCTTTCTATTTCCACTTTTCTTTTAAGACTTGTAAATGTATAAGTTGTATTTCATATTGATTTTGTAACATATCCACCTCTTTTATTGTGTCATTGCATTATTAATACGCAGCTCATATAGAAACTAGCTACCATACCATAATTATTCTTTTGATGCTAAAAATATCAACTTTCCCCCTGCTCATTTGACCAAGATTTCCACATAAAAAGAAAATATAATCATTGCCCTTAAAAACAGTGTCTTTGTTACTGGTTATCTCAGCCCATAACAATCTTGGCCATTAACTAAGACTATCATTATTCATGCATAGCGAAAGTGCGGAAGAACTTGGCCTTCATGTTTATTTTTATGCTTTTCATAGTGAAGTTATTAATAAACTTGAAGAACTATGTTCAGAATTAAAGAATATATAAATTGGAGAGTGTATAATCAAATTATTACAATTTGGCTACCTAAAGTTTCAGTTTATCATCAAAATAGAAATAATTATATCTTTTCCAATGAATTGCCCATTAAGTAAAACAGTCTTTAGTCAGGGTAGTTATTTTTCCAAAGAAAAAAATGCTTTTTAGCAAAGCATAGTTTTTAGACGAGATTAACGATCAACGTGGCTTTACAGATTTTTAGAGGATTTTATGGGCGTGGTTATGAGGTTCCAAGCTGCAAGGTGTATACAGCATTTTAGATCTGTTGTAGTATTATTTACTAGGTATAGATTTATTAAAGACATACCCACTATGCATTTGAAAGGTAGCATTTTCCCATTTAAAAAAAGAAGTGAAATTTTTGGGTATGATAGTTGGTTGTAAATTAGTAAATCACACCGGTGCCTTAAAATTGGAGGCCAGGAATTTTTTGATGCTTTAAAACTTCTTATGGTTTCAGTTGGAGAGCAGATAAGAGGTCATTATTGAGATTGTGCGTTCTCTAATCATAGCTTGAGTAGCTGCAAAATCTATTAATCTGTATGTTAAACTAACTTTGGAAAACTGGATAGTGTACATAATATTAGCTTTAAGATATGTTTGGGGGCATTTAAAACATAGCCTATTGAGAACACCTAGTTGTATTTTATAAGCCATTTCTTTTAGCGAGTCATATTTGCACGAACTCGCAGCGGTGCCCTTTTAGCTCTGAAAAGTTTCCTGATCGCTGATTGGTTGGACAAGATAATTCTAACCAATCAGCGACCAGGAAACTTTTCCGAGCTAAAGGGGCACCGTTGCGAGTTGGTGCAAATATGACTCGCTAAAAGAAATGGACTATAGTGAATCATCACTTAACTTGGATTCCCCTAACCCTTCCTCTGATGTTTCAAGAAATGCTGAAAACAGAGATTTACTGGGCGAAGAACTTCAAAATCTTTTAAGATTAGATGATGAATTGGATGACATTTCTCTTAAGAGGTAGAAAATTCAGGAAATCAATCATCCTTCTGTTCCACCATGGATCATACCTGAAATATTCGTATATCCACCATGGATCATACCTGAAATATTCGTATATCCACCATGGATCATACCTGAAATATTCGTATATCCACCATGGATCATACCTGAAATATTCGTATATCCACCATGGATCATACCTGAAATATTCGTATATTCACCATGGATCATACCTGAAATATTCGTATATCCACCATGGATCATACCTGAAATATTCGTATATCCACCATGGATCATACCTGAAATATTCATATATCCACCATGGATTATACATGAAATATCCATATTCCCCAAATCATTTACCAATAGGAAAATAATCCCATAGAATAATTCAACTCCAAATAATAGGTAGTAGGATGGCAAAGGCACCACCCGTTGAGATACTATTCCTATAGTCATTGGGTCCTGTGACTGGCCAGATAGTGCTACATTGAATCCCTCTCTGGTCATGGCTCATTTTTTCTTTGTCCACACATACACCAAATAGTCTGGCCTATTCTTTACAATTTCTCCTTTCCTCATACAGCTGAGAACACTTGAGATAACCAAAAAATTCTTTTCACTCAAAGGGTTAACTACTGCACTTTTATTATTCAGTGGGTACTTTCCACTTTGTAAGGGAAGAAGAGACTTTAGCTATGGTCAGCAGCGCTTCTATAAGGACGCTCCAAAATCAACTCATTGTTCTCTAGTCCTGGGTAGTGCTGTAGCCTCTGTGCCATGGTCTTCCACTGTCTTGAGTTAAAGTTCTCTTGCTTGAGGGTACACTCAGACACAATATTGTATCTGTTTTGTAATTTCCTTTCCTCACTGTGCTATTCTCCATATTGGATCCCTTGGGCTTATAGCATCCTGCTATTCCAATTAAGGCTGTAGCTTAGCTAGTAATGATAACGATAGATAGCTAACAGTGGCCTGGCACCCATAGTTTCACAAGAGCAGTTCCTTGACATTTTCTGACGGCACAAGACTTCATTTCTGTTGGGTTTCATCTCATGAGGGAATTCCTGGTAATGAGTTAGCCGGCATGGAAACGAAAGACGCCACCTCATGATAATTACTCCTTGAAAAGTGTTCCCCATCCTAATATTAATAGTCCTATTAGGTCAAATATTTTAAGGAACTGTCAGGAGAGGTAGTTACTCTCCCCCCCCCCATGCCAAAAATATGAAATATAAAAGAATTTGAGTTAATATTTGCACCTGCTTAGGAAGTTTTTTTTTATTAAACATTTTAAAGTTTCAAGTAGACAGGATATTGCACAGGCGCCCAACACACAAGTATATGTTTAGAGTTTAGGCAGTAGTGACCTCATCGTGTTATATTAATGTCTATTGAGAACATCCTGGCATGTTACCAGATTTTTTTTTAATCAGCAGTGGAAATACCATCTTGATCGGGAGTCTGTCCTTGATACTGTATGAGAGGACTCTGGTGTAAATGCCCTTGTGCATTTATATGAAGATTTAATTTTAATAAAACTAAAAATTTCGTTACCCTTTTGATTTTTAATGGTTGAATGGTATATCAGGACTGGGGTTCGAGACCTGCTCAAGGTCGATAGTTTTATATATATATATATATATATATATATATATATATATATATATATATATATATATATATATATATATATATATATATATATATATAGTGTGTCTGCAATTTCATCACCCATGTTAGCTAAGGAGGGAGGTTTAGGGGAACCTATAGGTCTACGTGCTGAGTCACCAGAAGCCATTACATTGCCTAGCCCTCACTCGGGTGGAGAGAGGCTTGGGTGCTGATCATATGTATATATGGTCAGTCTACGGTATTGTCACTGCTTCGCCTCTGGCATTCATGACTGATCTTTAAATGTGCCTCCTTAAATTAACGCTTTCAATCGAATTTCATATTTTTAACTATTTGAATATATACGAAGACGTTGCATGACTTCACCAGTCACAGTACCTGTTGTCTGGGCTGAGTTTTATGATCTTATCTTGAGCGGGCGAAAGACATTGGTGCACCAGTGCAAACTCATTGAGGCCGCTGCTCTAAATTTATGGCCTTCACATGAAATATCTCGATCTTTTTGAAAGAAAATAAGTTTCCGAACGAAATATGAATGATTTTTTTTTTTATATATTTTTGAATATACGAATGTGTGTGAATGATGATTAGTTTTTAAGCATTACTATGTGGTTGTCAGTGTGCATTTTTTTCTATATAATTCTAATTTTTCTAGAGAAATTAATCCAGTGAAAGAATACTTAAATGTCAAAAATGACAGTTACTTTTAAGGTTGACTAACTTCTTTTGCTTTTCACCATTATTATTATTATTATTATTATTATTGTTTAAAGCCCAAATGCTCCAACAGGGAAAAAATAGCCCAGTGAGGAAAGGTAACAAGGAAATAAATAAACAACAGGAAAAGTAAGATTATCACTGTTGGAGAAAATTGGACTAAATGACCTAGCGTGACCCAAATTCCGGGAAATAAATTGAAATCAACATTGATGATAGGACTAATCCCGAGCCAATAGTACCATTGGTCCAAAACGACCATGCATTAAGAGGAGTATTCCTGGTTATCGGAAAATGGTTGTATTCTAGATTATGGGAATCGAATCAATGTGATAGTTGTTTTTTTAGGAATTAGGACATTTCTCTCAGCCCTAGTAAACGATAAACAATTGTTTGGTCGTGTGTATACTGCAGATATTGATTTGTGTTGCAAGTCGTAAGACATGTAGTCTTCTCTCTCTCTCTCTCTCTCTCTCTCTCTCTCTCTCTCTCTCTCTCTCTCTCTCTCTCTCTCTCTCTCTCTCTCAAGCTGGGTGTTTTTTATGTTGGTTAATAATTATTAATGAAGGAATTTGAACAACCATGTCGATATGAAATCTTGTTTGATATCCTCTCTCTCTCTCTCTCTCTCTCTCTCTCTCTCTCTCTCTCTCTCTCTCTCTCTCTCTCTCTCTCTCTCTCTCTCTGCTTGGGAAATATTCCAAGTTTTAATGTAGAATCCTTTGCCCACTTCAATGATAAAGCTTTGGGTTAGTACAGTATAGTAGGATAAAGGAAACTTCAATTCAGTGTTAAAAATCTGACCAAGATATCGATACCTAATTAAATTTCTGAGTACAATGATTAAAGGAATATTAATTAATATATTTCCTATTAGCATAGTAATAGTTTAATTAACATTGGTTGTTAAGGAAAGCAAAATACGTGACGTCAATGCACTAAGCCTTGTCGATATTGACCCCTTTGTTAACGGGTCTTGGCGTGGTTTTTTCCTCTTGCCTACACTAGCGGATGAATATATTTGTTTGTATAATTACATTCGCTAACTTCGTTGCGAAGGTTATGTTTTGATAGGCGAGTAATTGTTTGTGTGTTTGTTTGTTACCCACTGTTTGTATGTATGTTTGATTGTGTTTCGCATAATTCTAAAACTACTTGACCGAATCTCAGGGAATTTGGTAGGGTAATTGGCCATGATTTCAGGGCAATTAGATTAGATTTTGGGATTGATTGAGTAATTGTTTGTGTGTTTGTTTGTTACCCACTGTTGGTATATTTGTTTGATTGTGTTTCGCATAATTCTAAAACTACTTGACCGAATCTGAGGGAATTAGGTAGGATAATTGGCCATGATTCCAGGACAATTTGATTAGAATTTGGGATTGATTTGGTCAAAGGTCAAAGATCACGAAAAGGATTAAAACGTCTTTTGCTATATCGTTGGGAATTTTTATGCGATTTGCATGAAACTTGTGCCAAATTGTGCATAATTCAGTTGCACATCTTGTGATATATACACCTTGATATAAGAGAAAGTATGCATTCTACCGAGTGTCCATTCTTGTTTCT
>NC_090765.1:53795991-53800991 GCF_036898095.1 Palaemon carinicauda | reverse complement strand
GATGATTACGTTAATAATGGCATGATTGATCCCGGTCTATATTCCAGGTTCGGTTCCACAAACAAACCTTAATGATTCAGGTTACGTCATTTACAATCAATCCTTTCGTGCATTTGGTGACATTATTGTTGATATATGTGCGTGTTAACGATTGCAATTACGGTCGGAAAGGGTCTAGGATTAGTAAACTTGAAACTTGTCTCAGTTCTTTGGTTGATTATTCTGATGTATGTTAACAATGCAAGTACTATATATATATAATATATATATATATACATATACATATACATATACATATACATATACATATACATATACACAACAACAACAACAAATGCAGTCGTTTCTAGTCCACTGCAGGACAGAGGCTTGCGGTTTGGTCAATTTCCATCACCACGCTGACCACTGGGATGTAGTGGTGGTGGGAAACTTTAGTCTGATGGATCACAGTAAACCAACCTAGTATGGGTGGTCCTGACTAGTACAGCTTTACTGATTATTGCGATACATAAATCATTTTTCCACGTTAAGGTATCCCTATTCCTTACTCAGAAAAGGTATGTTTAAATACCGCTCATGAATGGCAGAGGCAAAGGACAGTGACATTGCCCTAGCAAGCAGGACAATTCCCTAGAGACTGACCATATATACATATGATCAGTGCCCAAGCCCCCTCTCCAACCAAGCTAGGACCAATGAGGGCCAGGCAATGGCTGCTGATGACCGAGCAGATAGACCCAAACCCCCCATCCTTTGTTGACAAGGATAATGAGGTTGCAGCGACCAAAGGAACTAACGAGCTTGAGCGGGTCTCGAACCCCAGTCTGGCGATCACCAGACAAAGTACGTTAACAACAGTCCACCACAACCGAGTTATACTGAGTAGCTCTCATCCTACCGCCATGCAATATTCTTATTCCCAAGTGCCTATATGCATAAACAGCTTCTATTCTTTCATCGTAAACCATATAAACTCTCTCTCTCTCTCTCTCTCTCTCTCTCTCTCTCTCTCTCTCACACACACACACACACTCTCTCTCTCTCTCTCTCTCTCTCTCTCACACACACACACACACTCTCTCTCTCTCTCTCTCTCTCTCTCACACACACACACACACTCTCTCTCTCTCTCTCTCTCTCTCTCACACACACACACACTCTCTCTCTCTCTCTCTCTCTCTCTCTCTCTCACACACACACACACACTCTCTCTCTCTCTCTCTCTCTCTCTCTCTCACACACACACACACACACACACACACGCATGCAGCGAATCACACGAACACATGCGTTTACGCATTCATCATTTCATTATAGGAATGAAGTTGAATTCTAAGAAAACTCAAAGTATCATTTTAAGTAGGTTGAGGACAGTGGCTCTTTAACATCCAGATCTCTGCATTGATGTTTCTTTAACTGTATGACTCATAAAATTTTGGGTGTGATTCTCGACAGCACATTTACTATTGAGAAACTCATTCAATTGCAGAAAAAGATTGTCTTATTGAAGAAAGTCTAGGAAGATTTTCGATGACCAATCTATTCTGAAGAAGTGTTTTTATTCTTTCATTCTACTTTGTTTCGAGTGTTGTTCTCCTGTTTGGTCTTCAGATGCTGATTCTTATCTGAATTTGTTGGACTGGAATTTTCGGTCTATGAGATTTTTTATTCATACTCTCTTTGGCACCGTCGTTCAATTAGTGAGCAATGCATGTTGCACGAGATTTTTTTTTCTATAATTCTGACCATCCATTACATTAAGATCTTCTCGGACAGTACCATTCTTTTCGTAATGTTAGGTATACAATTAATTCTAATATTCATACTCTCCGTCATGAGGCTCAATACTACACCGTATTCTAGAAGTTTTATTTCAGCTCTTTCCAAATTGTGGATTGATCTTCCTAATAGGGTAGTTGAATCGGTAGAGCTTCAAAAGTTCCAACTTGCGGCAAATGTTTTTATGTTGAAGAGGCAGACATAAGTCTCTTTTAATAGTTTATATATGAAAGATCTGTTTTATTGTTTCTGTTATTAAATTATTTTATTTAATTGTTCAATACTTCTCATATAGTTTATTTATTTCCTCATTTCCTTTCCTTACTGGGCAATTTTCCCTTGTTGGAGTCCTTGGGCTTATAACAGCCTGCTTTTCCAACCAAGGGGCTTAAATCGCAACATCTTTCCTACCATAACATGCTAGAGAGTCTAGACTGTGAGAATCCATTATTAGATCGGTAAAGCCAATGCAAAGTAAGACTGCAAGGTCTTAGGTTCTGGTTTCGACCAATCCTCTTTGTTCATACAAAGGCATTGTTCAGTTATCAATGTCATCCACGTGTGTTTAGCTTTGTGTCAGTCGATAGTCTGACGTTGCCTGTCGATCTGTTTCTTCTCGAGGATATTTATAGATATTCAAAAGAAGTTCGGTGGCTGTTTAGCTAAGACTCCTTTTGTTTGATATTCCGTTTTGAGACTTATTATGATATGCGCAATGATAGAAAAGAAATTATCGATGATTTTATATTATACATGGTTTTGGGGTCACTGTATGTTAGTTACTTGGATATAATTTTATTTATATTGTACACATTTTTTCCCAATCATGATAGCGTGGGTTGGGTATGTGACATGAATGGTATTTGTTATAATGTTTAGAAAACATTTTTAATTTTTGATGATTATATATATATATATATATATACTGTATATCTATCTATCTATCTATATATATATATATATATATATGTATATATATATATATATATATACATATATATATATATATATATATAAGAGAGAGAGAGAGAGAGAGAGAGAGAGAGAGAGAGAGAGAGAGCAACTAATGGTGCCGTTTCTGGTCCACTGCAGGGCAAAGACTAGTGACATGTCCTTATTTTAATGTCTGGGGTTTGGCCCGTTTTCCTCACCACGTTGACCACTGCGGATTGGTGATGGTGGGGAACTTTAGTCTGATCGCTCACAGCAAACCAACCTAGTGTGTGTGACCCTGATTATTACAGCTTTGCTGATCAGGTCGATACGCAAACCCCTTTCACCACATTAAGGTATCCCCCACTCAGGAAGGATATATATATATATATATATATATATATTTATATATATAAATATATATATATATATATATATAATTTATGTATATATATATATGTATATATATATATATATATATACTCCATAATTCTCTCTCTCTCTCTCTCTCTCTCTCTCTCTCTCGAGCTAATGACAAGATATATTTAATGAAGCTCAGGACGAAACAGAACTTCCGCGCAAGACCTTTGAAACTTAAGTAGCCTTCTTTTTCTTCTTCTTCTTGTTTCCGATACTTGTCAACCAGAACCACTTGTCACCACCTTTGCTCCACTCCAGGGATATTGCAAAATCCTAATTATCCTTGACAGTCTCTGTGAAGAAGATCCAGATGAGTTTTAACCATTATTTTTTTTAGGAATATATCCTAGGCCTTTTATGTTAAACTCAGTATAGGCCTACTTGTATATGTTACATTGTTTTCCTTTTAATTTCATTTTATATAAGAAAATGAAAATACTTTGCCTATCTCGTCTCCTGTTTCATGCGATCTGGTGATTACATGGCCTACTGGAAACGTCCCTGTCTGGCGTTCTGCCGGACTAGGTTCGAGTCCCGCTCAAGCTCTATAGTTTCTTGTAGTGTCTACAACCCCTGGTCCTAGCTTGGTGGAGACGGGCCATGGTCGTTGATCACGTGTGCATATGGTCAGGTTTTAGGGTAATGTCACTGTCCCTTGCCTTTTCCATTCTCGCGAGGCCTTTAAACTTTTAAAGGGAAGTTTTGAGTCCTCCTGTGATTCACTTGATTATTATTATTATTATTATTATTATTATTATTATTATTATTATTAGCCAAGCTACAACCCTAGTTGGAAAAGCAAGATGCTATAAGCCCAAGGGCTCCAATAAGGAAAAATAGCCCTGTGAGGAAAGGAAATAAGGAAATAAATAAATGATGAGAATGAATTAAAAGTATATCATTCTAAAAACAGTAACAGCGTCAAAACAGATGTCTTATATAAACTATTAACAAACGTCAAAAACAGATATGTCATATAAAAACTATAAAAAGACTCATGTCAGCCTGGTCAACATAAAATCATTTGTTCCAACTTTGAACTTTTGAAGTTTTACTGATTCAACTATCCGATTAGGAAGATCATGCCACAACTTGGTAACAGCTGGAATAAAACTTCCAGAATACTTTGCAGTATTGAGCCTCATGATGGAGAAGGCCTGGCTATTAGAATTAACAGCCTGCCTAGTATTACGAACAAGATAGAATTGTCCAGGGAGATCTGAATGTAAAGGATGGTCAGAGTTATGGATGATTCACAATTGACTGCAGTTGTATGTAAAAATAAACCGCGTTGCTCATGTGGGGCGTAAATGCGTATTGCTTTTCTGACCGGCTTTCCGTCGGTACCTTCTGCTTAAGCCTAACGAAATTGTACCTGGGAATGCCAACCCTTTGTCCCATTACATTATTTGTGACTAATTTAAACTTGACGTTTCTTTATTTATGATTAAATAGGTGTTTACATAACGAGTGTCCAATTTTCACACACGAGTTAAACTCCATGTTACTTTCCAATAATGTACCGCTGGCAACATAACTTATTTTGGGCTATTCTGGTGTGATGATTATTTTTTATCGATACAAAACTTGTGAATATTGGATGTATTTCGAAATTAACATTCTTATGAATAACAAAGAACTTAAAATATGAACACGAATGGGGATTCATAGTCGTAGTTATGTGTTTTTTAATTATACATACAAGTGTGTGTTTAGATTAGCCACATTTAGCTGCTGGAAACATAGGCGGCCACCCTGGGCCGCGCGCCCCGCTCACACACACACACACACACACACACACATATATATATATATATATATGTGTGTATATATATATGTATATATATATATATATATATATATATATA
>NC_090765.1:53788007-53790507 GCF_036898095.1 Palaemon carinicauda | reverse complement strand
GATTGCAGACATTAAGTCTTTTAAGAGGAAACTGAAGACTTTCTTATTTCAACAGCCTTAAAACAATGACGATTTAACAGTATATGAACAATACGCGATATGAAACGTTAAATACTCTGAACGAACAAGGTAAAACGACAGTGGAGGTCCTGTAGAGAGTGGGGTTCCCCTGCTGTATGGGACCGGAAAAGCAGCCATCAAAGTAAAGTAAGAAAGAAATTTCAACTTCAGTAAAATGAAAAACTCTGCTATATAGAGAATAAGACTAAAATTGGTTTTATAATGGCCATCAGCATATCGGTGACGTGCCAGCGTGATATTCGGGTCTCGTGATCAGAGAAGGGATAGTGATTAGCCAATCATCCTTTTAAGTCTTAAAAGAAGTTGAAGCTCCCCTTCTTTCTATCATCTGCCAAAGTCTTATAACTCCATTATCTAATTAGGATCAATTTTATATTTTTCAAAGATTCAACGTGATGATAAAGTCTTCTTTCAATCTTTCATCTTGTGATGATAAAGTCTTCTTTCAATCTTTCATCTTGTGATGATAAAGTCTTCTTTCAATCTTTCATCTTGTGATGATAAAGTCTTCTTTCAATCTTTCATCTTGTGATGATAAAGTCTTCTTTCAATCTTTCATCTTGTGATGATAAAGTCTTCTTTCAATCTTTCATCTTGTGATGATAAAGTCTTCTTTCAATCTTTCATCTTGTGATGATAAAGTCTTCTTTCAATCTTTCATCTTGTGATGATAAAGTCTTCTTTCAATCTTTCATCTTGTGATGATAAAGTCTTCTTTCAGTCCTTCATCTTGTGATGATAAAGTCTTCTTTCAGTCCTTCATCTTGTGATGATAAAGTCTTCTTTCAGTCCTTCATCTTGTGATGATAAAGTCTTCTTTCAGTCCTTCATCTTCTGATGATAAAGTCTTCTTTCAATCTTTCATCTTGTGATGATAAAGTCTTCTTTCAATCCTTCATCTTGTGATGATAAAGTCTTCTTTCAGTCCTACATCTTGTGATGATAAAGTCTTCTTTCAATCCTACATCTTGTGATGATAAAGTCTTCTTTCAGTCCTTCATCTTCTGATGATAAAGTCTTCTTTCAATCTTTCATCTTGTGATGATAAAGTCTTCTTTCAGTCCTTCATCTTGTGATGATAAAGTCTTCTTTCAGTCCTTCATCTTCTGATGATAAAGTCTTCTTTCAATCTTTCATCTTGTGATGATAAAGTCTTCTTTCAGTCCTTCATCTTGTGATGATAAAGTCTTCTTTCAGTCCTTCATCTTCTGATGATAAAGTCTTCTTTCAATCTTTCATCTTGTGATGATAAAGTCTTCTTTCAGTCCTACATCTTGTGATGATAAAGTCTTCTTTCAATCTTTCATCTTCTGATGATAAAGTCTTCTTTCAGTCCTACATCTTGTGATGATAAAGTCTTCTTTCAGTCCTTCATCTTCTGATGATAAAGTCTTCTTTCAATCCTACATCTTGTGATGATAAAGTCTTCTTTCAGTCCTTCATCTTGTGATGATAAAGTCTTCTTTCAATCCTACATCTTGTGATGATAAAGTCTTCTTTCAGTCCTTCATCTTGTGATGATAAAGTCTTCTTTCAGTCCTTCATCTTCTGATGATAAAGTCTTCTTTCAATCCTACATCTTGTGATGATAAAGTCTTCTTTCAGTCCTTCATCTTGTGATGATAAAGTCTTCTTTCAGTCTTTCATCTTGTGATGATAAAGTCTTCTTTCAGTCCTTCATCTTGTGATGATAAAGTCTTCTTTCAGTCCTACATCTTGTGATGATAAAGTCTTCTTTCAGTCCTTCATCTTGTGATGATAAAGTCTTCTTTCAGTCCTTCATCTTCTGATGATAAAGTCTTCTTTCAATCCTTCATCTTGTGATGATAAAGTCTTCTTTCAGTCCTTCATCTTCTGATGATAAAGTCTTCTTTCAATCCTTCATCTTGTGATGATAAAGTCTTCTTTCAGTCCTTCATCTTCTGATGATAAAGTCTTCTTTCAATCCTTCATCTTGTGATGATAATGTCTTCTTTCAGTCCTTCATCTTCTGATGATAAAGTCTTCTTTCAATCCTTCATCTTGTGATGATAAAGTCTTCTTTCAGTCCTTCATCTTGTGATGATAAAGTCTTCTTTCAATCCTTCATCTTGTGATGATAAAGTCTTCTTTCAGTCCTTCATCTTGTGATGATAAAGTCTTCTTTCAATCCTTCATCTTCTGATGATAAAGTCTTCTTTCAATCCTACATCTTGTGATGATAAAGTCTTCTTTCAGGCCTTTTTTTAAAGTTTTTATATTTTATATATGGAAGATTTGTTTTAATGTTGTTTCTGTTCTTAGAATATTTTATTTCGATTATTCATTACTTCTCTTGTAGTTTATTTATTTACTTATTCCCTTTCCTCACAGTGCTATTTTACCCTGTTGGATCCCTTGGGCTTATAGCATCTTGCTTTTCCAAATAGGGTTTTAGCTT
>NC_090765.1:53768007-53783007 GCF_036898095.1 Palaemon carinicauda | reverse complement strand
GTTAACTACTGCACTGTAATTGTTCAGTGGCTACTTTCCTCTTGGTAAGGGTAGAAGAGACTCTTTAGCTATGGTAAGCAGCTCTTCTAGGAGAAGGACACTCCAAAATCAAACCATTGTTCTCTAGTCTTGGGTAGTGCCATAGCCTCTGTACCATAGTCTTCCACTATCTTGGGTTAGAGTTCTCTTGCTTGAGGGTACACTCGGACACACTGTTCTATCTTCCTCTTGTTTGGTTAAGTTTTTATAGTGTATATAGGAAATATTTATTTTAGTGTTGTTACTCTTCTTAAAATATTTTATTTTTTCCTTATTTCTTTTCCTCACTGGGCTATTCTCCCTGTTGGGGTCCCTGGGCTTATAGCATCCTGCTTTTCCAACTAGGGTTGTAACTCAGCATTTAATAATACTAATAATAATAATAATAATAATAATATATACACCATTTCTGAGCAGGGATACATTAACGTGGTAATATGGTTTGTATATCGTCATCATCAGTATAGCTGTACTATTCATGGCCCGCCAATACTAGGTTGATTTGCTGTGAGCGATTAGACTAAAGTCTCCCACCGTCACCTGTCTGCAACGGCCAACATAGTGATGAAATAGCCAAACCCCTGACATGACTTGAGGCATGTATGAGGCCTTTGTCCTCCATTGTCCTCCATTTGTTGTTGTATGTGTGTATATATATATATATATATGTGTGTGTGTGTGTGTGTGTGTGTGTGTGTGTGTGAATAACAGAATGGTTCCATAGAGATGGCAAAAGAATCCTTGGGTGGAATAGTAAACAATTGATTGAAGTATGAAAATATACTACCATAGAAAGACCATAACCAGGCGAGAGTGTAAGGACAGGCCTGAGGCTTATGTCCTGCAATGCACCAGCTACGGCTGATGATTTTGATGATTATATATATATATATATATATAATATATATATATATATATATATCTATATATATATATATATATATATATATATATATATATATATATATATATTATTGTCCGTGGCATCATCCATCTACATGTAGATTCCCAAATTCTTTTAAAAGAATCCATATTACCATAAGTTATCAATTTATATAAAATGATATCCCACGAGATTTGATGTAATCCTATTTTTCCATTGTTATTTTACCCGTTTCGAAATGATATATTTATATTGATTGTCTGGCAACACATCAGATTAATTTCATTAAAAATGTACTTATTTTGTATTAATAACTCATATAGCTTTATCCGATATACAGATTTGACAATATCTTTTCCACTGGGGTTCTCTCTCTCTCTCTCTCTCTCTCTCTCTCTCTCTCTCTCTCTCTCTCTCCTCTCCTCTCTCTCTCTCTCTCTCTCTCTCTCTCTCTCTCTCTCTCTCCAGAAACTTGATGCTGGAGGCCAAAGAGAAATTCTCTCTCCTAATGCTTGATGCTGGAGACTAAAGAGAAATCTCTCTCTCTCTCTCTCTCTCTCTCTCCAGAAACTTGATGGTGGAGGCCAAAGAGAAATTCTCTCTACTAAAACTTGATGCTGGAGAATAAAGAGAAATCTCTCTCTCTCTCTCTCTCTCTCTCTCTCTCTCTCTCTCTCTCTCTCTCTCTCTCTCTCCAGAATCTTGATGGTGGAGGCCAAAGAGATTCTCTCTCTCTCTCTCTCTCTCTCTCTCTCTCTCTCTCTCTCTCCTCTCTCTCTCCTCTCTCTCTCTCCAGAAACTTGATGGTGGAGGCCAAAGAGAATTCTCTCTCTCTCTCTCTCTCTCTCTCTCTCTCCTCTCTCTCTCTCTCTCTCTCTCTCTCTCTCTCTCTCTCTCTCTCGCTTCTCTATTCATTAGGCGTCTATCGCCAAGCCTTAACACAAAAGCCCAGTTCCATTAGGCATTGCAAAATAGTCCTTTTATTTTATTTTTTTTTTCACTACCAATTTACTGCACTGCGTTTCTTTGTTTTCGTTTGCTTCCCAATATCCTTTACATTGATAATGAAATTCACTTTGAATGATTTTTTTTAAAACTTGTTTTGTTTAATATTTATGTATATATTCATGAGATAAACGGAATTTATACTGTTATTTGCATACGCGACCCGTCAATAATGAACGGTAAATATTTAGATAGATGCGCACGCACCCATCTCTCACAAGTGTATGACTACTCCTCTCCCCCCTCTCCCAATATATATATATGTATATATATATATATATATATATATATATATATATATATATATATATATATATCAGAATCGTATTCTTTATTATATAAGGGAGATATTCGTTCATCATAACATGTTTTAAATTTTTCATTCATTTCTCTCGTTTTCCATTTCACGTATCCTTCGCAAAAATCTACAGTACATTTTACTCAGATTTCACTTATTTCACCTGTTAAAACTTCAATATTTCACCTTATTTATCTGTCAAAACATTACCTTAAAATTTCACATTATTTCACCCGTCAAAACTTCGTCTTCAAAATTTCTCCTTACTTCACCTGCAAACTTGGCGTTCAAGATTTCCCGGATTTTATCTGTCAATACTTTAGCTTCAAGAATTCTCCTTATTTCACATGTCAAAACTTTACTTTTAAAGATTTCACCTGTCAAAAGTTTACCTTCAAGACTTCTCATTATTTCACCTGTCAAAACTTTACCTTTAGGATTTCTCATCATTTCACCTGGCAAATGTTTATCTTTAAAATTTCTCCTTATTTCAATGTATTTATCTGTCAAAAATTTACCTTAAAATTTTACATTTCATCTGTCAAAACTTCACCTTCAAAAATTTCCCCTTACTTCATCTGTCAAAACTTTACCTTTAAGATATCTCTTATTTCACCCGTCAAAACTTTACACTTAAATATGTCACCTGTCGAAACTCTACCTTCAAGGTTTCTCCTTATTTCACCTGTAAGAAAATGTTAACCCTCAAGATTTCTCCTTATTTCCATCTGTAAAAAAAATTATCCTTCAAGATTTCTACTTAATTCACCTGTCAAAACTTTACCTTCAAGATTTTACCCGACAAAATTAATCCTCAAATCAATAGTTCACCTGTCAAAACTTTACCCCCGAAGATTTCACCTGCTAAAACTTTACCTTGAAGATTTCATCTGTTGAAACTTTACCGTCAAGATTTCACTTGTTGAAACTTTACATTCAAGATATCACATTATTTCACCTATCAAACTTTACCTTCATGATTTCACATTATTCCACCTGTCAAAACTTTACCTTCAAGATCTCACATTATTTCCCCTTTCAAAACTATACCTTCAAGATTTTACATTGTTTCACCTATCAAAACTTTACCTTCAAGATTTCACATTATTTTACCTATCAAAACTTTACCTTCAAGATTTCACATTATTTTACCTATCAAAACTTTACCTTCAAGATTTCACATTATTTTACCTGCCAAAACTTTACCTTTAAGATTTCATGCCAAAACTTTACCTTCAAGATTTCACCTGCCAAAACTTTACCTTCAAGATTTCACTGCCAAAACCTTACCTTCAAGATTTCACCTGCCAAAACCTTACCTGCAAGATTTCACTTTCCAAAACTTTACCTTCCAGATTTCACCTGCCAAAACCTTACCTTCAATATTTCACCTGCCAAAACTTTACCTTTTAGATTTCACCTGCCAAAACTTTACCTTCAAGATTTCACCTGCCAAAATTTTACCTTCAAGATTTCATGCCAAAACTTTACCTTCAAGATTTCACCTGCCAAAATCTTACCTTCAATATTTCACCTGCCAAAACTTTACCTTTTAGATTTCACCTGCCAAAACTTTACCTTCAAGATTTCACCTGCCAAAATTTTACCTTCAAGATTTCACCTGCCAAAACCTTACCTTCAAGATTTCACCTGCCAAAACTTTACCTGCAAGATTTCACTTTCCAAAACTTTACCTTCCAGATTTCACCTGCCAAAACCTTACCTTCAATATTTCACCTGCCAAAACTTTACCTTTTAGATTTCACCTGCCAAAACTTTACCTTCAAGATTTCACCTGCCAAAACTTTACCTGCAAGATTTCACCTGCCAAGACTTTACCTTCCAGATTTCACCTGCCAAAACCTTACCTTCAAGATTTCACCTGCCAAAACTTTACCTTTTAGATTTCACCTGCCAAAACTTTACCTTCAAGATTTCACCTGCCAAAACTTTACCTGCAAGATTTCACCTGCCAAGACTTTACCTTCAAGATTTCACCTGCCAAAACCTTACCTTCAAGATTTCACCTGCCAAAATTTTACCTTCAAGATTTCACCTGCCAAAACTTTACCTGCAAGATTTCACCTGCCAAGACTTTACCTTCAAGATTTCACCTGCCAAAACCTTACCTTCAAGATTTCACCTGCCAAAACTTTACCTTTTAGATTTCACCTGCCAAAACCTTACCTTCAAGATTTCACCTGCCAAAACTTTACCTTCAAGATTTCACCTGCCAAAACTTTACTTTCAAGATTTCACCTGCCCAAAACTTTACCTTCAAGATTTCACCTGCCAAAATTTTACCTTTTAGATTTCACCTGCCAAAACCTTACCTTCAAGATTTCACCTGCCAAAACTTTACCTTCAAGATTTCACCTGCCAAAACCTTACCTTCAATATTTCACCTGCCAAAACCTTACCTTTTAGATTTCACCTGCCAAAACTTTACCTTCAAGATTTCACCTGCCAAAGTTTTACCTTCAAGATTTCACCTGCCAAAACCTTACCTTCAAGATTTCACCTGCCAAAACCTTACCTTCAATATTTCACCTGCCAAAACTTTACCTTCAATATTTCACCTGCCAAAACTTTACCTTTTAGATTTCACCTGCCAAAACTTTACCTTCAAGATTTCACCTGCCAAAATTTTACCTTCAAGATTTCACCTGCCAAAACCTTACCTTCAAGATTTCACCTGCCAAAACTTTACCTGCAAGATTTCACCTGCCAAAACCTTACCTTCCAGATTTCACCTGCCAAAACTTTACCTTTTAGATTTCACCTGCCAAAACTTTACCTTCAAGATTTCACCTGCCAAAACTTTACCCTCAAGATTTCACCTGCCAAAACCTTACCTTCAATATTTCACCTGCCAAAACCTTACCTTTTAGATTTCACCTGCCAAAACTTTACCTTCAAGATTTCACCTGCCAAAACTTTACCCTCAAGATTTCACCTGCCAAAACCTTACCTTCAATATTTCACCTGCCAAAACTTTACCTTTTAGATTTCACCTGCCAAAACTTTACCTTTCAGATTTCACCTGCCAAAACTTTACCTTTTAGATTTCACCTGCCAAAACATTACCTTCAAGATTTCACCTGCCAAAACCTTACCTTCAATATTTCACCTGCCAAAACTTTACCTTTTAGATTTCACCTGCCAAAACTTTACCTTTCAGATTTCACCTGCCAAAACTTTACCTTTTAGATTTCACCTGCCAAAACATTACCTTCAAGATTTCACCTGCCAAAACCTTACCTTCAATATTTCACCTGCCAAAACTTTACCTTTTAGATTTCACCTGCCAAAACTTTACCTTCAAGATTTCACCTGCCAAAACTTTACCTTTTAGATTTCACCTGCCAAAACTTTACCTTCAAGATTTCACCTGCCAAAACTTTACCTTTTAGATTTCACCTGCCAAAACATTACCTTCAAGATTTCACCTGCCAAAACTTTACCTTCAAGATTTCACCTGCCAAAACTTTACCTTTTAGATTTCACCTGCCAAAACTTTACCTTTTAGATTTCACCTGCCAAAACATTACCTTCAAGATTTCACCTGCCAAAACTTTACCTTTTAGATTTCACCTGCCAAAACTTTACCTTTTAGATTTCACCTGCCAAAACATTACCTTCAATATTTCACCTGCCAAAACTTTACCTTTTAGATTTCACCTGCCAAAACTTTACCTTCAAGATTTCACCTGCCAAAACTTTACCTTTTAGATTTCACCTGCCAAAACTTTACCTTCAAGATTTCACCTGCCAAAACTTTACCTTTTAGATTTCACCTGCCAAAACTTTACCTTCAAGATTTCACCTGCCAAAACTTTACCTTTTAGATTTCACCTGCCAAAACTTTACCTTCAAGATTTCACCTGCCAAAACTTTACCTTTTAGATTTCACCTGCCAAAACTTTACCTTCAAGATTTCACCTGCCAAAACTTTACCTTTTAGATTTCACCTGCCAAAACATTACCTTCAAGATTTCACCTGCCAAAACTTTACCTTCAAGATTTCACCTGCCAAAACTTTACCTTTTAGATTTCACCTGCCAAAACTTTACCTTTTAGATTTCACCTGCCAAAACATTACCTTCAAGATTTCACCTGCCAAAACTTTACCTTTTAGATTTCACCTGCCAAAACTTTACCTTTTAGATTTCACCTGCCAAAACATTACCTTCAATATTTCACCTGCCAAAACTTTACCTTTTAGATTTCACCTGCCAAAACTTTACCTTCAAGATTTCACCTGCCAAAACTTTACCTTTTAGATTTCACCTGCCAAAACTTTACCTTCAAGATTTCACCTGCCAAAACTTTACCTTTTAGATTTCACCTGCCAAAACATTACCTTCAAGATTTCACCTGCCAAAACTTTACCTTCAAGATTTCACCTGCCAAAACTTTACCTTCAAGATTTCACCTGCCAAAACTTTACCTTTTAGATTTCACCTGCCAAAACATTACCTTCAAGATTTCACCTGCCAAAACTTTACCTTCAAGATTTCACCTGCCAAAACTTTACCTTTTAGATTTCACCTGCCAAAACTTTACCTTCAAGATTTCACCTGCCAAAACTTTACCTTTTAGATTTCACCTGCCAAAACTTTACCTTCAAGATTTCACCTGCCAAAACTTTACCTTTTAGATTTCACCTGCCAAAACATTACCTTCAAGATTTCACCTGCCAAAACCTTACCTTCAATATTTCACCTGCCAAAACTTTACCTTTTAGATTTCACCTGCCAAAACTTTACCTTTTAGATTTCACCTGCCAAAACTTTACCTTTTAGATTTCACCTGCCAAAACATTACCTTCAAGATTTCACCTGCCAAAACCTTACCTTCAATATTTCACCTGCCAAAACTTTACCTTTTAGATTTCACCTGCCAAAACTTTACCTTCAAGATTTCACCTGCCAAAACTTTACCTTTTAGATTTCACCTGCCAAAACTTTACCTTCAAGATTTCACCTGCCAAAACTTTACCTTTTAGATTTCACCTGCCAAAACATTACCTTCAAGATTTCACCTGCCAAAACCTTACCTTCAATATTTCACCTGCCAAAACTTTACCTTCAAGATTTCACCTGCCAAAACTTTACCTTTTAGATTTCACCTGCCAAAACATTACCTTCAAGATTTCACCTGCCAAAACCTTACCTTCAATATTTCACCTGCCAAAACTTTACCTTCAAGATTTCACCTGCCAAAACTTTACCTTTTAGATTTCACCTGCCAAAACATTACCTTCAAGATTTCACCTGCCAAAACCTTACCTTCAATATTTCACCTGCCAAAACTTTACCTTTTAGATTTCACCTGCCAAAACTTTACCTTCAAGATTTCACCTGCCAAAACTTTACCTTCAAGATTTCACCTGCCAAAACTTTACCTTTTAGATTTCACCTGCCAAAACCTTACCTTCAATATTTCACCTGCCAAAACTTTACCTTCAAGATTTCACCTGCCAAAACTTTACCTTCAAGATTTCACCTGCCAAAACTTTACCTTTTAGATTTCACCTGCCAAAACTTTACCTTGAAGATTTCACCTGCCAAAACTTTACTTTTAGATTTCACCTGCCAAAATTAACCTTCAAGATTTCACCTGCCAAAATTTTACTTTCAAGATTTCACCTGCCAAAATTTTACTTTCAATATTTCACCTGCCAAAACTTTACCTTTTAGATTTCACCTGCCAAAACTTTACCTTTTAGATTTCACCTGCCAAAACATTACCTTCAAGATTTCACCTGCCAAAACTTTACTTTCAAGATTTCACCTGCCAAAATTTTACTTTCAAGATTTCACCTGCCAAAACATTACCTTCAAGATTTCACCTGCCAAAACTTTACCTTTTAGATTTCACCTGCCAAAACTTTACCTTTTAGATTTCACCTGCCAAAACATTACCTTCAAGATTTCACCTGCCAAAACTTTACCTTCAAGATTTCACCTGCCAAAACTTTACCTTTTAGATTTCACCTGCCAAAACTTTACCTTCAAGATTTCACCTGCCAAAACTTTACCTTTTAGATTTCACCTGCCAAAACTTTACCTTCAAGATTTCACCTGCCAAAACTTTACCTTTTAGATTTCACCTGCCAAAACATTACCTTCAAGATTTCACCTGCCAAAACTTTACCTTCAAGATTTCACCTGCCAAAACTTTACCTTCAAGATTTCACCTGCCAAAACTTTACCTTTTAGATTTCACCTGCCAAAACATTACCTTCAAGATTTCACCTGCCAAAACTTTACCTTCAAGATTTCACCTGCCAAAACTTTACCTTTTAGATTTCACCTGCCAAAACTTTACCTTCAAGATTTCACCTGCCAAAACTTTACCTTTTAGATTTCACCTGCCAAAACTTTACCTTCAAGATTTCACCTGCCAAAACTTTACCTTTTAGATTTCACCTGCCAAAACTTTACCTTCAAGATTTCACCTGCCAAAACTTTACCTTTTAGATTTCACCTGCCAAAACTTTACCTTCAAGATTTCACCTGCCAAAACTTTACCTTTTAGATTTCACCTGCCAAAACATTACCTTCAAGATTTCACCTGCCAAAACTTTACCTTCAAGATTTCACCTGCCAAAACTTTACCTTCAAGATTTCACCTGCCAAAACTTTACCTTTTAGATTTCACCTGCCAAAACCTTACCTTCAATATTTCACCTGCCAAAACTTTACCTTTTAGATTTCACCTGCCAAAACTTTACCTTTTAGATTTCACCTGCCAAAACATTACCTTCAAGATTTCACCTGCCAAAACATTACCTTCAAGATTTCACCTGCCAAAACTTTACCTTCAATATTTCACCTGCCAAAACTTTACCTTTTAGATTTCACCTGCCAAAACTTTACCTTTCAGATTTCACCTGCCAAAACTTTACCTTTTAGATTTCACCTGCCAAAACATTACCTTCAAGATTTCACCTGCCAAAACCTTACCTTCAATATTTCACCTGCCAAAACCTTACCTTTTAGATTTCACCTGCCAAAACTTTACCTTCAAGATTTCACCTGCCAAAACTTTACCTTCAAGATTTCACCTGCCAAAACTTTACCTTTTAGATTTCACCTGCCAAAACTTTACCTTTCAGATTTCACCTGCCAAAACTTTACCTTTTAGATTTCACCTGCCAAAACCTTACCTTCAATATTTCACCTGCCAAAACCTTACCTTTTAGATTTCACCTGCCAAAACTTTACCTTCAAGATTTCACCTGCCAAAACTTTACCCTCAAGATTTCACCTGCCAAAACCTTACCTTCAATATTTCACCTGCCAAAACCTTACCTTTTAGATTTCACCTGCCAAAACTTTACCTTTCAGATTTCACCTGCCAAATCTTTACCTTTTAGATTTCACCTGCCAAAACTTTACCTTTCAGATTTCACCTGCCAAATCTTTACCTTTTAGATTTCACCTGCCAAAACATTACCTTCAAGATTTCACCTGCCAAAACCTTACCTTCAATATTTCACCTGCCAAAACTTTACCTTTTAGATTTCACCTGCCAAAACTTTACCTTCAAGATTTCACCTGCCAAAACTTTACCTTTTAGATTTCACCTGCCAAAACATTACCTTCAAGATTTCACCTGCCAAAACCTTACCTTCAATATTTCACCTGCCAAAACTTTACCTTTTAGATTTCACCTGCCAAAACTTTACCTTCAAGATTTCACCTGCCAAAACTTTACCTTTTAGATTTAACCTGCCAAAACTTTACCTTTTAGATTTCACCTGCCAAAACATTACCTTCAAGATTTCACCTGCCAAATCTTTACCTTTTAGATTTCACCTGCCAAAACATTACCTTCAAGATTTCACCTGCCAAAACCTTACCTTCAATATTTCACCTGCCAAAACTTTACCTTTTAGATTTCACCTGCCAAAACTTTACCTTCAAGATTTCACCTGCCAAAACTTTACCTTTTAGATTTCACCTGCCAAAACATTACCTTCAAGATTTCACCTGCCAAATCTTTACCTTTTAGATTTCACCTGCCAAAACATTACCTTCAAGATTTCACCTGCCAAAACCTTACCTTCAATATTTCACCTGCCAAAACCTTACCTTTTAGATTTCACCTGCCAAAACTTTACCCTCAAGATTTCACCTTCCAAAACCTTACCTTCAATATTTCACCTGCCAAAACCTTACCTTTTAGATTTCACCTGCCAAAACTTTACCTTCAAGATTTCACCTGCCAAAACCTTACCTTTTAGATTTCACCTGCCAAAACTTTACCTTTCAGATTTCACCTGCCAAATCTTTACCTTTTAGATTTCACCTGCCAAAACATTACCTTCAATATTTCACCTGCCAAAACCTTACCTTCAATATTTCACCTGCCAAAATTTTACCTTTTAGATTTCACCTGCCAAAACTTTACCCTCAAGATTTCACCTGCCAAAACCTTACCTTCAAGATTTCACCTGCCAAATCTTTACCTTTTAGATTTCACCTGCCAAATCTTTACCTTTTAGATTTCACCTGCCAAAACATTACCTTTTAGATTTCACCTCCCAAAACTTTACCTTCAAGATTTCACCTCCCAAAACTTTACCTTCAAGATTTCACCTGCCAAAACTTTACCTTCAAGATTTCACCTGCCAAAACTTTACCTTTTAGATTTCACCTGCCAAATCTTTACCTTTTAGATTTCACCTGCCAAAACATTACCTTTTAGATTTCACCTCCCAAAACTTTACCTTCAAGATTTCACCTGCCAAAACTTTACCTTTTAGATTTCACCTGCCAAAACTTTACCTTCAAGATTTCACCTGCCCAAAACTTTACCTTTCAGATTTCACCTACCAAAACTTTACCTTCAATATTTCACCTGCCAAAACTTTACCTTTTAGATTTAACCTGCCAAAACTTTACCTTCAATATTTCACCTGCCCAAAACTTTACCTTTTAGATTTAACCTGCCAAAACTTTACCTTCAATATTTCACCTGCCAAAACTTTACTTTCAAGATTTCACCTGCCAAAACTTTACCTTCAAGATTTCACCTGCCAAAACTTTACTTTCAAGATTTCACCTGCCCAAAACTTTACCTTTTAGATTTAACCTGCCAAAACTTTACCTTTTAGATTTCACCTGCCAAAACTTTACCTTCAAGATTTCACCTGCCAAAACTTTACCTTTTAGATTTCACCTGCCAAAACATTACCTTCAATATTTCACCTGCCAAAACTTTACCTTCAAGATTTCACCTGCCAAAACTTTACCTTCAAGATTTCACCTGCCAAAACTTTACCTTTTAGATTTCACCTGCCAAAACTTTACCTTCAAGATTTCACCTGCCCAAAACTTTACCTTTCAGATTTCACCTACCAAAACTTTACCTTCAATATTTCACCTGCCAAAACTTTACCTTTTAGATTTAACCTGCCAAAACTTTACCTTCAATATTTCACCTGCCCAAAACTTTACCTTTTAGATTTAACCTGCCAAAACTTTACCTTTTAGATTTCACCTGCCAAAACTTTACCTTCAAGATTTCACCTGCCAAAACTTTACCTTTTAGATTTCACCTGCCAAAACATTACCTTCAATATTTAACCTGCCAAAACTTTACCTTTTAGATTTCACCTGCCAAAACTTTACTTTCAAGATTTCACCTGCCCAAAACTTTACCTTCAAGATTTCACCTGCCCAAAACTTTACCTTTCAGATTTCACCTACCAAAACTTTACCTTCAATATTTCACCTGCCAAAACTTTACCTTTTAGATTTAACCTGCCAAAACTTTACCTTCAATATTTCACCTGCCCAAAACTTTACCTTTTAGATTTAACCTGCCAAAACTTTACCTTCAATATTTCACCTGCCAAAACTTTACTTTCAAGATTTCACCTGCCCAAAACTTTACCTTTTAGATTTAACCTGCCAAAACTTTACCTTTTAGATTTCACCTGCCAAAACTTTACCTTCAAGATTTCACCTGCCAAAACTTTACCTTTTAGATTTCACCTGCCAAAACATTACCTTCAATATTTAACCTGCCAAAACTTTACCTTTTAGATTTCACCTGCCAAAACTTTACTTTCAAGATTTCACCTGCCAAAACTTTACCTTCAAGATTTCACCTGCCAAAACTTTACTTTCAAGATTTCACCTGCCCAAAACTTTACCTTTTAGATTTAACCTGCCAAAACTTTACCTTTTAGATTTAACCTGCCAAAACTTTACTTCCAAGATCTCACCTGCCAAAACTTTACCTTCAATACTTTACCTTCAATATTTCACCTGCCAAAACTTTACCTTTTAGATTTCACCTGCCAAAACTTTACCTCCAAGATCTCACCTGCCAAATTTAACTTAAGATTTCATCTGTCAGAACTTTACCTTCAATATTTCACCTGCCAAAACTTTACCTTCAATATTTCCCCTGCCAAAACTTTACCTTCAAGATTTCACCTGCCAAATCTTTACCTTCAAGATATCAACTGCCAAAACTTTACTTTTAGATTTCACCTGCCAAAATTTACCTTCAAGATTTCACCTGCCAAAACTTTACTTTCAAGATTTCACCTGCCAAAACTTTACTTTTAGATTTCACCTGCCAAGACTTCACTTTTAGATTTCACCTGCCAAGACTTTACTTTTAGATTTCATCTGCAAAAAAATTTACTTTCAAGATTTCATCTGCAAAAATTTTACTTTCAAGATTTCACCTGCCAAGACTTTACTTTTAGATTTCATCTGCAAAAATTTTACTTTTAAGATTTCACCTGCCAAGACTTTACCTTGAAGATTTCACCTGCCAAAACTTTACTTTCAAGATTTCACCTGCCAAGACTTTACTTTTAGATTTCATCTGCAAAAATTTTACTTTCAAGATTTCACCTGCCAAAACTTTACCTTGAAGATTTCACCTGCCAAGACTCTACTTTTAGATTTCACCTGCCAAAACCTTACCTTCAAGATTTCACCTGCCAAGACTTTACCTTGAAGATTTCACCTGCCAAAACATTGCCTTTTAGATTTCACCTGCCAAAACCTTACCTTCAAGATTTCACCTGCCAAAACTTTACCTTGAAGATTTCACCTGCCAAGACTTTACTTTTAGATTTCATCTGCAAAAATTTTACTTTCAAGATTTCACCTGCCAAGACTTTACCTTGAAGATTTCACCTGCCAAAACTTTACCTTCAAGATTTCACCTGCCAAGACTTTACTTTTAGATTTCATCTGCAAAAATTTTACTTTCAAGATTTCACCTGCCAAGACTTTACCTTGAAGATTTCACCTGCCAAAACCTTACCTTCAATATTTCACCTGCCAAAACTTTACCTTCAAGATTTCACCTGCCAAAATTTTACCTTTTAGATTTCACCTGCCAAAACTTTACCTTCATTAATTCACCTGCCAAAACTTTACCTTCAATATTTCACCTATCAAAACTTTACCTCCAAGATCTCACCTGCCAAAACTTTACCTTCAATACTCTACCTTCAAGTTTTCACCTGCCAAAATTTTACCTTCAATATTTCACCTATCAAAACTTTACCTCCAAGATCTCACCTGCCAAAACTTTACCTTCAATACTCTACCTTCAAGTTTTCACCTGCCAAAACTTTACCTTCAATATTTCTCCTATCAAAACTTTACCTCCAAGATCTCACCTGCCAAATTTTACCTTAAGATTTCATCTGTCAGAACTTTAAATTCAATATTTCACCTGCCAAAACTTTACCTTCAATATTTCCCCTGCCAAAATTTTACCTTTTAGATTTCACCTGCCAAAACTTTACATTCAATATTTCACCTGCCAAAACTTTACCTTTTAGATTTCACCTGCCAAAACTTTACCTTCAAGATTTCACCTGCCAAAACTTTACCTTTTAGATTTCACCTGCCAAAACTTTACCTTCAATATTTCACCTGCCAAAACTTTACCTTTTAGATTTCACCTGCCAAAACTTTACCTTCAAGATTTCACCTGCCAAAACTTTACCTTTTAGATTTCACCTGCCAAAACTTTACCTTCAAGATTTCACCTGCCAAAACTTTACCTTCAATATTTCACCTGCCAAAACTTTACCTTTTAGATTTCACCTGCCAAAACTTTACCTTCAAGATTTCACCTGCCAAAACTTTACCTTTTAGATTTCACCTGCCAAAACTTTACCTTCAAGATTTCACCTGCCAAAACTTTACCTTTTAGATTTCACCTGCCAAAACTTTACCTTCAAGATTTCACCTGCCAAAACTTTACCTTCAAGATATCACCTGCCAAAACTTTACCTTCAAGATATCACCTGCCAAAACTTTACCTTTTAGATTTCACCTGCCAAAACTTTACCTTGAAGATTTCACCTGCCAAAACTTTACTTTTAGATTTCACCTGCCAAAATTAACCTTCAAGATTTCACCTGCCAAAATTTTACTTTCAAGATTTCACCTGCCAAAATTTTACTTTCAATATTTCACCTGCCAAAACTTTACCTTCAAGATTTCACCTGCCAAGACTTTACTTTTAGATTTCATCTGCAAAAATTTTACTTTCAAGATATCATCTGCAAAAATTTTACTTTCAAGATTTCACCTGCCAAAACTTTACCTGCAAGATTTCACCTGCCAAGACTTTACTTTTAGATTTCATCTGCAAAAATTTTACTTTTAAGATTTCACCTGCCAAAACTTTACTTTCAAGATTTCACCTGCCAAAACTTTACTTTTAGATTTCACCTGCCACAACTTTACTTTTAAATTTCACCTGCCACAACTTTACT
>NC_090765.1:53738007-53763007 GCF_036898095.1 Palaemon carinicauda | reverse complement strand
TCCGGGTGAACGCACGTTGGAAGACGCTGTATTGACATTGTCACGGAGATTTCGTAATAACCTTTCTTCCTGATTGAAGAGACAGCGCTATAATGGTGTATGTGATTAATTGCAAGTGTACGCACTGGTATATATATATATATATATATATGTATATATATATATATATATATATATACTTTATTACATGTTTGTGGGAATTGTGGTTCGTAAAATTACAAGCAATCCAATATTATGTAAAAACTAGTATGTAATCGCTGTTAGCTGTTTTATCAATAAAAAAATCGCTTATTATTTAAAAAGTTTTGTTAGCGCTATATTAAGCAAACACTACATACACGCACACCACACTATATATACTATGTATATATATATATATATATATATATTGTGTACAAGTATAGTGTTTTATTACTCCAAGACCAAGGTTGAACGAAAACAAAAAAGAATGTACAAAAATGAAGTTCTTCCGCGGGAGTGACATGCAATATCCACGTCACAGCAACGACAAGGTCATGATGACGCATGAAACTCCTTTAACGTTTCAGGATTGTTTTCAGAAATAAATGAAGCTTCCTCTCGCCTTCCCCCCATTGGAAAGATGTGAAGACAAGCTAGGATATCGCATAAAGAAATGGCATTTTTTTTTTCAATAAGGAAAGATGATCAAATGCTTGTTTTGAGTCATAGTATTCGTATACGCATTAAATGTGTCCGTCATAAGATTTCTGTAAGATAATGTTCCGTCGATTATTGTTAATTTATTTTCGAAATTGCTGATTTTGTATGTGTGAGGCGAATTGGAAAGAAAGGATATTGAAAATATGTGTTTTTTTAATATATTCATATGTTTATGCGTTATGTAAATGATTCTTAATATATATCTAATAAAAGAAAAAAGTAAATTTTCTCTCTCTCTCACTCTCTCTCTCTCTCTCTCTCTCTCTCTCTCTCTCTCTCTCTCCAGCTTCTATAATAACAAATCTTTAATCAAGGCACAGTAGCCAAATATAGGTCAATAGCTGAATTAGTTATGACGTAGCAACCACTCGAGGTAAATTTTGCTGAAAGAATGGAAAGGGTGATGATGATGACTAACAGGAAAAAGATTGTATTAGTGTCTCTGTTGTGTATGTTGACTATGGTAATTTCCTTTTTGATGTTTGAACGCGGAACTCTGTCTTTCATTTGTTATTAAGTGACTGTTCTCGTTTCATTTCACTTCGCGCCGCTGGAATTGGTACATGGGATGCTCTCAATGTTACCTATTTTAACGTTGTTTTTTTTTTATTTGGTTTTGAAACCTTCTCTGTATTGAATGTTGTCTTGTAAAGGAGTACCATTATTTTCTTATTCATTGAGAGAGAGAGAGAGAGAGAGAGAGAGAGAGAGAGAGAGAGAGACCGTTTTCCACCCTTTATTTGCAAATAGGTGGTATTTGATAAGTAACAATCTTTTAAGTCTGAAAGAAACGAATGAAAGCTAATATCTAACACTAGAATTGAACATGAAAATTAATAGCCAATGCTGTAGAATTTAACATGAAAGTGAATAGTCAACACTAGAATTTAGCATGAAAATGAATAACTAACGGTGTATTTTTTAACATGAAAGTGAATAGCTACCACTGTAGAATTTAAAATGAAAATAAATACCTAAAGCTGTGGATTTTAACACGAAGATGAATAGCTAGAACTGTCGAATTTAACATGCAAATGAATAGCTAACGCTGTATCATTTAACATGAAAGTTAATACCTAACGCTATAGAATTTAACATCAAAGCAAATGTTTATCATTTAGTTGAAGCTGAAGCTCTCATAATTGAACATCAAAGAAATCAAATATCAAAACTATAATAAGCAGTCGGTGAAAGAAAAAAAAATTAAACAATCCTTTCTTTGATTTTGGCCATGGGTTAGATTCAAGATTCTCTCTCCTTCTCTAAGAGAGAACCCCACTCCCCCCCCCTCTCCCCTTCCAGTGGTCAGCTCCACCCCATTTCCAGCGAATTTGTTTCCTTTTGGGCCACGGGAAACACTTCAATGGCAAACTGCCAAGAATCGTGTGAGAATCTGCAGTAGCTGCTGAGAACTGGCGAAGGGGGACCGCCGCCATTACATTTTCTTGGGTCACCATCGGGAAACCTCCTCCTCCTCCTCCTCCACCTCCTCCTCCCCTCATTGTGCTCTCTTTCGTTTGCCAAGTTCTAATTCACCGAAGAATTGCCCACAATGATGTAATATGAAGGAGAACGGGAATGAATACGTCAAATATGGTTTCGTTGTATTTAGGTTATCTGCTGCTTTCATGAATCTGGGATGGATGATATGGACTGGTGTCGAAAATGACTTTGATGTTGTTTTTCTTATTGGAGTATTCCTTATACTTACACATCTACTTTCATTAAATGTTTCGTTTCGTGGTATTAAGGTTATCTGCTGCAGACTTATAAACCGGGGATAGACGAGATATGAATTGACATATGGGAAATTATTGTCTTTTCTGTTTTGGAATCTTCCTTATTTGATTGCCTGATATTTTTGAGAAAAAAATTATCCCATTGGACAGAGTCGTATTTGGAAGGTTCATTATGAAAAATTAGATGAATAGCTAATTCCAGTTTTTCTATCTAACAAAATAAGTATTGATGAGTTTTGGAAAATTTCTACTTTCCAGAGACGTAATTTGGAAGCTCCATTATGAAAAATTAAATAGAAAATTCAGTCCATCCTTTCTATCTCCAACAAAATAAGAGTGAAGGATTTTTATGAAAAGGTTCTACTGGCCAGACACGTATTTTGGAAGCTCTATTAGGAAAAAAGTATATAAATACTAATTCCAGTCTCTCCATCAGCAAAATAAGTATCGAATGATTTTTAAAAAGAATTTCTACTGGACGCAGGCGTATTTGGAAGTTGCATTATGGAAATCAGATAGAAAATTCAGTCTAATAATTTCCATCTCCAACAAAATACGAATTAATGATTTTTGGAAAGAGGTTCTACTTGCCAGAGACATATTTTGGAAATTTGAAAATCAGATAGAATATTCAGTCTCTACTTGGCAGAGACATATTTTGGAAATTTGAAAATCAGATAGAATATTCAGTCTTAATAATTTCCATCTCCTACAAAATACGAATTAATGATTTTTGGAAAGAGGTTCTACTTGGCAGAGACATATTTTGGAAATTTCATTATGAAAATCAGATAGAAAATTCAGTCTTAATCATTTCCATCAACTAAATACGAATTAACGAAGGAATATCCAGTGAAACAGTAAGGAGTAACGACCGTGACCTTGCCGGCTTCTTCACTGTAACCCCGAACCCCCCTTTTGCTAGAATCCCTTCGTACTCGGAGAGTTTTTGCTAGCTGAGCCCTAACTCCCCCCCCCCCCAACCCCTCCCCGCCCTAGCCAAGCCCCACTTCTTGGAAATTTGCACATCCAGTGGTCCAATAAAACCATCCACTTTAACCTGCAAAAATGAGTTACGTTTAGGAAGCAAATTGGCGTTAAAGCGAATTATAACTCCCCTTTCATCTACAACTGCTGCTGCTGCTATAGCGCGTATGGTAGCCGATAGAGCTGCTAATCATTATTATCATTATTATTATTACTTGCTAAGCTACAACCCTAGATGGAAAAAGCAGGATGCTATAAACCCATGGGCCCTAACAGGGAAAATAGCCCTGTGAGGAAAGGAAAAAAGGAAAAATAACATATTTCAACAACAGTAACAACACTAAAATAAATATTTCCCATATAAAATCTAAAAACTTTAACAAAACAAGAGGAAGAGAACTCTAACCCAAGACAGTGGAAGACCATAGTACAGAGGCTATGACACTACCCAAGACTAAAGTCAATTTTTTTTTAGTTAGGCAGATTTGCACCGACTCGCATGGGTGCCCTTTTAGCTCGGAAAAGTTTCCTGGTCGCTGATTGGTTGGACAAGATAATTCTGACCAATCAGAGAGCAGGAAACTTTTCCGAGCTAAAAGGGCACCCCTCCCTGCGAGTCGGAGTAAATCTGCCTCACTGAAAAGAATTCACTATAGAGAACAATGGTATGATTTTGGAGTGTCCTACTAGAAGAGCTGCTTACCATAGCTTAAGAGTCTTTTCTACCCTTACTAAGAAGAAAGTAGCCACCGAATAATTACAGTGCAGTAATTAGGCCCCTGGGTGAAGAAGAGTTGTTTGGCAATCTCGGTGTTGTCAGGTGTAGGAGGACAGAGGAGAATATGTAAATGATAGGCAAAGGAAAAGTGAACCGTAACCAGAGAGTAGGATCCAATGTAGTACTGTCTGGCCAGTCAAAGAACCCCCTAACTCTCTAGCGGTAGTATCTCAAAAAATGAAGTAATGAAGATAATGATATGATAAGGAAACTGTCAGTTTATAATTTCGTGACACTGAATAAAGCCCAGCTTCTTAATTACTGTTCACTTTCATGTGAGCTTTAGAGTACACGTCGGGTTCTCCCCACTGTGCCTGGAATTCCTGCTATGAAAGCGTTTACGGTAACAATTGCATAATGGAGAGAGAGAGAGAGAGAGAGAGAGAGAGAGAGAGAGAGAGAGGTGTAAAACGTAGATTAAAAAGATATTCCTAGAGTCAGTGTAAAACGTAGGTTGAGAGAGAGAGAGAGAGAGAGAGAGAGAGAGAGAGAGACCGAAAGCGAGAGATTCAGTGTAAAACGTAGATTAAAATTATATTCTTAGAGTCAGTGTAAAATGTAGATTAATAAAGGTATTGCCTTATTAACTATAATTACTATGGTGGTCAACATTAAATATTCTGTTAAACATACATAAATGGTTATTGAGACATCTTTTAGTAATTCTTGTACAAACGTTGAAAACGCGCTTATTTTTTTGTTACCCTTGATGCTATAACCATCCCTTTGAAAGGGGGAACTGATGGCGCTCTTTGGAATTAAGTCTCCTTTTTTTCATCTTAATTTTTTGGGAAAATAAGCACACACACGCACACACACACACACACATATATATATATATATATATATGTGTGTGTGTGTGTGTGTGTGTTGTGTTTGTGTTTATGCTTATGATATTGACGTATGGAGCAACATAGTTATGCCTTTCATTGAGATATATATATATATATATATATATGTATATATATATATATATATACATATATTGATATGAATTTATTTAGAGAGAGACCATTGTTATTCATTCCATGTATAATATGTATAAACGTCCCCATAACAATTCGTGCCAGGTTCATTTCTAGAAAAGGAATTGTCTGGGGAGAAGGGATGGGGAAATGCCTATTAAGGCTTTATGATATTGTTTACAAGAATTTTTCGCAAATTTCGTTGCAAATATACGTAGATATTGTTGTTATCAACATTATATTTTTCGCGTTTCACCAGAAATGTTACGGCTGCTTGAGAGAGAGAGAGAGAGAGAGAGAGAGAGAGAGAGAGAGAGAGAGAGAATACCATTTAATATGAGAGCTGTGTCATAAAAAGTATAATCTTGAGAGTACCATATAATAAAACTTTGTCATAAAAAGTATGATCTCGAGGGTACCGTATGATAAAGCTTTGTCATAAAAAGTATAATCTTGAGAGTACCATGTAATAAACCTTTTCATAAAAAGTATAATCTTGAGATTACCATGTAATAAAGCTTCGTCATTAAAAGTATAATCTTGAGAATACTATGTAATAAAGCTGTGTCATAAAAAAGTATAATCTTGAGAATACCATGTAATAAAACTTTGTTATAAAAAGTATAATCTTGAGAGTAATAAAGCTTAATCATAAAAAGTATGATCTTGATCAAGATACTTGAATTACAAAATTCCATTCACAATAGTGTGGCTTGTAGATTACACTTTACATCACATATATGGGACACCGTACAATGTTTCTCATCTGTTGTTGAAAAGATCTGCGTGAAAAACAGATGGGACATACGACCCTTGTTTTCGTTGTTTTTCACTATGTTGTTATTGTTGTTTTTATTACGCTGTTTTTGGCTTTCGTCAAAGAAGCCGGTTGCTGTGTCTCGGGTGGTATCTGTGCTGCTAAAACGTTTTGGAAATATATATCATTAAAAAAAAACTTATTTAATATTAGTGAGGTTTTAGGTTTGCGTGTTTTAGGAAGCTTTGTTTGGGAATGGCTTTGGGGATTAATTTCTGCTAATTAAAAACCTTGATTAATGTCAGGAATGGTTTTTAAAGTTTGTGTTGTGGAACGCGTTTTAATTGAGAAATTCAAGACATAGAATATGTTTTTTATTTTGGATATTACAAGAATTACAGTTTTTTTTTTTTTTTGTCGATTAGTTATAGTTAAGTGAGAAATTAATTATTATATATTATATTGTCTCACTTACACCACAATTATATGATGTTTACTGCATATTGTGTTAGTGAAATTGGCGCAATGTAATTATTTTCTATATATCTTACTATTTCTATTATTCTAAAGTATACCTTTTATTTGTAGTGTAGAATAGGATCCATATAGATTTTGAGATATCAGTAACCCCACTCACAAGGGAAAATCATGTTCAACTGGAGCTCAAACAGGAGAAATTATTTAGGCTTTTCAGAATTTTGGAAGCCAAAGGTCAGCAAAGAGCCCCGCGAGAATATTAAAGCAGTTAATTAGAGAGTACATATTGAATGTACACACTTCCATCAGATCCAGGTAATTGTTAGGGTCATCATAAAACCTAGCATTACAACAGTCATGTTTTGCTGGTTTAAAGGCCGCTCATGAATGGCAGAGGCAAGGGACAGTGACATTGCCCTATCAAGCAGGAAAATGCCCTAGAGACTGACCATATATATATGATCAACGCCCAAGACCCCTCTTCACTCAAGCTAAGACCAAGGGCCAGGCAATGATTGCTGATGACTCAGCAGATATACCTGTAGGTTCCCCCAAACCCCCACCCTTAGCTCACAGGGATGGTGAGGTTGCAGGTACCAAAGAAACTTAACGAGTTTGAGCGGGACTCGAACCCCAGTCTGGCAATCACCAGCCAAGGACGGTAACACCAGCACCACAACCCCAAGAGACAATGAATAACTAAAACGGGTACTCTGTAGAGCACATACCTTCGCCTATATCTTGCTGTTTATCACAAGATCGGCAATTGAAACATGCACTTTTAGGCACTAGTTTCATGCACATTAAATACAAATTGGCCCCGATGTGGCAAAATGACGTTTTTTACCTTTTCGTGACCTTGGCTTTGTCTTTTGACCCAATCACTCCAAATTCTATTCTAATTGTCTTTGGATCATGGCCAATTATTCCACAAAATTTCATGAGATTCGGTCCGATAGTTTTTGAGTTAAGCGAATCACAAACACAATTACAAACTCTGAGAGACATACAAAACATAACCTTCGCAACGAAGGTAAATATGAAATTATTTTGTATATAATTGTAACCAAAACTTTAAATCGTCAAGTAACTTTCATTATTCATCTAAATTTTATGTAAGGAGAGGATTATTTTCAATAAGTAATATCAGGCTTAGTTTATCCTACTTGAGAGCCAGACACTTGCACAGAATAGCTAACAGAAGGTCTTGAAAAATTCAATTTCCCTATGAATTTGGAAGAAATTATGTTTTTATTTTCCAAGTAGATTCCTAAAGTATAGATTGTCAGGTTTTTTTTGTATCGGGACATTAACTTGTCAAAATTCTTTAGATTATTTTTCGTACGATTAAATAGATAAAGTTACTTCTTTTGTGACCTTTGAATTAAGAGAACTACAAATCATGAAACGTTGTAAGCCTACTATGAAATGTGTATAGCCGATTATGTTTCAAAGATTTATGACCTTACTTTCATGTAATGTCAGAAGGTGAAATCAACGGAAGATTTAAAAAATGCCAAAGATTACATTTTTGTAACTGAAAGCGAATTATACAACAACAACAACAACAAATGCAGCTGTTTATAGTACTCTGCATGACAAAAGCCTGAGATATGTCTTTATTCAGGTCTGGGGTTTAAAAGTCGCTCATGAATGGCAGAGGCAAGGGACTGTGGCATTGCCCTATCAAGCAGGACAATGCCCTAGTGACTGACCATATATATATATATATATATATATATATATATATATATATATATATATATATATATATAGATCATCGCCCAAGCCACCTCACCACCCAAGCTTGGACCAAGGAGAGCCAGGCAATGGCTGCTGATGACTCCTTAGCTCACAAGGATGGTGAGGTTGCAACGACCAGAGGAACTAACGAGTTTGAGCTGGATTCGAACCCCAGTCTGGCGATCACCAGGCAAGGACGCTACCACGAGGCCACCACAACCCAAGTTTTCATCACCACGCGGGCCAATGCGGATGTTGGTGGTGGAAAACCAACCTAGTGTGGATCTCCCTGACTAGTACAGCTTTGCTGATCATGGTGATACACAAACCCTTTCACCACGTTAAAGTATCCAAACTCAGAAAGGGTTGTACAATATCTTGAAAATGATTGAGACAAAAATGGAAAGATAATGGTTTCTGTGACCTTATATAGAAAGAATATAGGAACTAAGAGTAAAAGAGAGGTCATATATATCTACTTTGTGACACACATATGACATATATAGATCATAAGAGGTTGTATGACCACATTTTTTAAAAATGATAAATTACTTGTATATAGCAGAAAAGGTGAGAAAGTTAGAAAAGCTTATAACCTCCTTTAAGGTGTGATTTTAATAGTAGAAATGGCATCGTATACATAGATGCAAAATTAAAATATTTAAACCTCTCAGTTTAAAGGAAGCAGTCCCACATATGTAAGGTATTCCTTTGTTTTGTGAGGTAAAGTCAGAGAAATTTAGATACTATTTGATTACGACTTAAAAAGATAGCATCACTCATCATCAGCATCATCTCCTCCTACGCCTATTGACGCAGAGGGCCTCGGTTAGATTTCGCCAGTCGTCTCTATCTTGAGCTTTTAATTGAATATTTCTCCATTCATCACCTTCGCGCTTCATAGTCCTCAGCCATGTATGCCTGGGTCTTCCAACTAGTGCCTTGTGGAGCCCAACTGAAGGTTTGGGGAACTAATCTCTCTTGGGGAGTGCGAAGAGCATGCCCAAACCATCTCCCTCTACCCCTCATCATGATCTCATCCACATATAGCACTCGAGTAATCTCTCTTATAGTTTCATTTCTAATTCTGTCCTGCCATTTAACTCCCAATATCCTTCTGAAGGCTTTATTCTCAAAACTAAATCTATTGGAGGTTGTTTCATTGTCATACCATGACTCTTGTCAATAGCATCACTACTTACTCAAAACTTTCATGTTTTTTTAAGATAATTTTCACTATGAGGGAATGCCTTTAGTTGGAAATGTGAGATTATTTCAACTTCTAATTAATTCTGTTTAGGCTTTCAAAGCAAGTAAATATTGAAACCAGATATTTCTTGCTATATGAAGGGAAGTATTGACTTCCTGCTTGTTTCGATTAATTGTATTGTAACAAAATTTAAATCAAATTTAAGAAAAAAATGAAATGGAAAAGTTTGAGAAGTTTTCTTACCTGCTAGTAAGACAAGAAATGAAATACATGCTAATTTCAAATAGTCTTCTCGTGAGTGAAGGCCTTGCAGACTGACTTGGACCTAACATTTTTTTTTTTTTTCAAATTCATTTAAGAAACAAGAATATCCTAGATCATTTTTAACTTTCACTCCACCACAAAAAGACACCAAAATAGTTGAAGAATCGCATGACAGTTTAATGAACAGGATAAGCTATTTAAACTTGTTTGCTGACCATGGTAAAAGAATTGAATAATGACTTAAGGCATTTAAGATCTATGTCAGCTGAAACCAGTTTTACCAGGTTCCGATGATAAGTATAATTTCTTTTGATGAGAGACCCAGTTCCCTCAATCTCTCTTGCTACCTGATTTTAGGCCATTATATCAGGGTATTTCTTCGTTTTATCTCTCATCTACACTTAAAAACCGTAATTTAAGTCCGAAATTCTCTGTAAAAATATTCTGTTCTCATTCGTATTTCAGTAAAATACAGGCGACCGTAATTTTTACCGTACTTTGTTATTATCTATACGGGATAGTGACCGTAATATCACTCCTTTATGACAATATATCTGTTTTTAAAACGGTTAATGCCTGTCAACATTTATTCCAGGATTTTTGCCGTTTTCCTTTTTTTACAGAAAATTTGAAGTGTAGGTGATTCTTTAGAATGTTTTTACGTTAATCGTTATCCTTTTCAAGTTCCTTCTGAGTTTCTGGTGTACATTTAATTTTATGCTGTTAATGTTCTGAGGATATTTTATTTTCATCGTTCATTAATTTTCATCGTTCATTAATTTTCTTGTAGTTTATTTATTTCATTGCATCCTTTCGTTACTAGGCTTTTTTTTTTCCAGTTGGAGCCCTTACTTATAGCATCCTGCTTTTCACACTACGGTTGTAGCCTAACAAGTAATAATAACAATAATATTAATAATAATGTGTAAGATTAGTTTTGCGATTAATGGAGTATTTTTGATAACATTTATCATTTGAAACAGCATTTGTTTTAGCTGTAAAAAACACTTTTTATAACATGAACTATAGCTGAAACTCTTCGGTTTTTATTTCTGGATAAAGTTCTTAAGGGAAATAAAAAGCAGTTTCTTGCATTAGGATTAACTTTGAATGTCTAATGGCTAACACACTCCATGCTACTGAAACGCATAATCTTGAGTTACCGTTTTAGTACATGTGTACTCACCCGGAAGTAAAAAAAAATGTACTTGAGTTATAAAGGAGTTAAAACTTGAATGCATATAATTAAAACACTTAATACCAATTAGATCTTGAACAAAATCAAACCCTTAAATGATAAAGTAACTCTTCATCATCTGTGGCCTATTTTGCATATGCACGACATACTATAAATAGTGGAAAACACCCAGATTCGTTGACGAAAACTTTGACGAAGTTACTACACCCAACAATACAACTTTAATCACGGTTTCATGGAGTAGGATGGCTGGTTCTGCCTCAATGGGTTGTACTCTGGTTGCTAGTAACCCTGGTTATTGGTCTACTCTTGTATTAACTGGTAACTCTGGTTACCAGTTTATACTTGTATAAACTGGTCACACTTTTATTAACTGGTGGCCCTGGTTACCAGTTCATACTTGTATTAACTGGTAACCCTGGTTAACAGTTCATACTTGTATTAACTGGTAACCCTGGTTACCAGTTCATACTTGTATTAACTGGTAACCCTGGTTACCAGTTCACACTTTTATTAACTGGTAACCCTGGTTACCAGTTCACACTTTTATTAACTGGTAACCATGGTTACCAATCATACATGTATTGGCTGGTTACTAGTTGACACCTGTGATTAACTGGTAACGATTGGCATATCTGGTAGCCAAAACACACATGTATTAACTAGTAACAGTGATGACCAGTTCACAATTGTACAGTACTAATGGGTAGCCCCAGTAACCAGTTCACATATGCATTAACCGGTAAACCTGGTATCAATGTATTAACCAGTAACCTTGGTAACCAGTTCACCACTGCTTGAACTTATAATGACCTTGGATTCTATTTAGTCAGTGTGAGGAGTAACCAGATACTGTGGCATCAATAAGATACGTTTACTATACAGCAAAATCTCTTTATAATGGTGTACCTTAATTGATAATTCAATTAGGCCTTGGAATCAATCCTTGCCTACAGCCTATCATTCCACTCGGCTGTAAAAGCTTTCTGTGAGCTGGGACTGGAAAAAAGGGAAGGTGCTGGTAGCCACACCACTAAAGACTTGATGTTAAACTGGTGTACTCTACCATCTGATACACATACATTATACACTAGGTTGGTTTACTGTGATTGATCAGACAAAAGCCTCCCACCATCACCAATTTCCAGTTGGCCAGTTCAGTGATGAAAACTGACCAAGCCCCAGGCATGAATAATGACAAGTTTGAGGCCTTTATTCTGCAGTGGTCTAGAAATGTCTGGATTTGTTGTTCTGTGTGTGAGTATATATATATATATATATATATATATATATATATATATATATATATATATATATATATATATACACACACACACACACACACACACACACACACACACACACACACACACACACACACACTACCTTCATCAGTGTCTAACTAATTGTAACCGTTTCAAACGAATAAATATTGATAGATGAGTATCAATGAATAACAAATATATTTAGATGAACAGAAAAGAAAAAGCCTCTAGCCGTTCACCTGCCTCCATTTTGTTTCCTCAACTCGGCCGAAGGAACCAGTTCGATACGGCCTTCATAAACAAGCCTCGGCAATCCTGTTTGCTATTTTTTTCCCCTTCTCTTTGATGATTAATCGCCGAGGTTTTGGGTAAAAGTTTACGGGCGTTTCTTTCCCCCCTTGGAAGTTCGTTGTAACGAATGGCTGCTGCTTCTTCATCCGTTCACTGTACTTGAATTCCAAATTCAAATTCAAACATTTTATTGGCGAAAGAGGCTTCGCTGTATGTGAATTAAAATTAAAATTCAAACAATTTATTGACAAAACTTCTCTGTACTTGAATTCAAATTAAAATTCAAACATTTTATTGGCGAAAGAGGCTTCGCTGTATGTGAATTCAAATTAAAATTCAAACAATTTATTGACAAAACTTCTCTGTACTTGAATTCAAATTAAAATTCAAACATTTTATTGACGAAAGAGGCTTAGCTGTACGTGAATTCAAATTAAAATTCAATCTGTTTTTTGACAAAACTTTTCTGTACTTGAATTCAAATTCAAACAATTTATTGACAAAAATGGCTTCGCTGTACTTAATTCAAATTCAAATTCAAACATTTTATTGACGAAAGAGGCTTCGCTGTACGTGAATTCAAATTAAAATTCAACAAATTTTATTGACAAAACTTCTCTGTACTTGAATTCAAATTCAAACAATTTATTGACAAAAAAGGCTTCTCTCTACTTTAATTCAAATTCAAACAATCTATTGACAAAAAAAGGCTTCGCTGTGCTTGAATTCAAATTCAAATTCAATTAATTTATTGACAAAAAAAAAAAAAAAGCGTCAAAAGGAGTTGTTAATCTTGCTAGACAGCTCACCCTATCTTTCATTTACATTGATAAACAAAAGTTAGCTGTACTTGAATGTAATTGCAAATAACGGGAATAGGCCTACTGGGCGTTACTTAGGTGTAGTGTCCATTTGCTAAAGGTTTTTTAGAGTTAGTCAGGGCCGCCCATACTAGGATGGTTTGCTGTGAGCGGTCAGATTAAAGTCTATCACCATCACCAATCCGCACTGTAATAAAGATAGCCAAAAGTCAGACAATACTAATGTAAAGTCAATTAACTGGAATAGGCCTTCTGATGGTACTTTGGTTTAGTGTGTAGCTAAAAGTAGTTTAGAATTTTGGTGATCGGCCAAGCTGTACTAGTCAGGGCTACCCATACTAGGTTGGTTTGCTGTGATCTATCAGAGAAAAGTCTTCCACCTTCACCTATCAGCACTGTGAAGTTAATGGGCAAATCTCAGACATAAATAATGTAATTTCAAATAACTGGAGTAGGGCTAATGACGCTACTCTGGTTTAACGTGTATTTGCTAAAACTAGTTTGGAATTTGTTGTTGTTTTCTGAGTGGGGATACCTTATTATTATTATTATTATTATTATTATTATTATTATTATTATTATTATTACTTGCTAACCTACAACCCTAGTTGGAAAAGCAGAATGCTATAAGCCCAGGGGCCTAACAGCGATAGTAGCGCAGTGAGAAAAGGAAAAAAAGGAAAAATAAGATATTTTAAGATTAGCAACAACATTAAAATAAACATTTCCTATTTAAACTATAAAAACTTTAACAAAACAAGAAAGAGAGAAATTAGATAGAATAGCGTGCCCGAGTGTACCCTCACGCAAGAAAAGTCTATCCCAAGACAGTGGAAGACCATGGTACAGAGGCTATGACACTACCCAAGACTAGAGAACTCTGGTTTGATTTTGGAGTGTCCTTGTCCTAGAAGAGCTGCTTACCATAGCTAAAGAGTCTCTTCTACCCTTACCAAGAGGATAGTAGCCACTGAACCATTATAGTGCTGTAGTTAACCCCTTGAGAGAAGAATTGTTTTGTAATCTCAGTGTTGTCAGGTGTATGAGGAGAGAGGAGAATCTGTAAAGAATATGCCAGACTATTCAGTGTATGTGTATGCAAAGGGAAAATGAACCGTAACCAGAGATAAAGATCCAATGTAGTACAGTCTGGCCAGTCAAAGGACCCCTTAACTCTCTAGTGGTAGTAACGTGGTGAAAGGGTTTGTGTATCGCAGTGATCAGCAAAGCTGTACTGCTCAGAGACCTATATACTAGGTTGGTCTACTGTGAGCGATCAGACTAAATTCTCCCACCATCAACAATCTGCAGTGTGAGGAAAATGTCCAAACTCGAGATATGACTAAGGACATGTCTGAGGCCTTTGTCCTGCAGTAGACTGGACATGGCTGCATTTGTTGTTGCTGCTATTGTTGTTTTAATGTTTTGAAGAATTTAATCGATGTGGAATGAATAACAATAATTTTATATTAATTTTGTTCTTTGTAAATTTTTAGTAATTTTCAGTCGAGAAAATAAAACCTTTTTGGTGACTAAAAAGTTACTTGCTTATTACATCAGGATATTAATTTCGACGTTTCTCACATTTACGTGGTGGTGGTGTTTTTTTTTTTTTTTTTTTTTTTTTTTTTTTTTTTTTAATGGAGCATAATTGGCCGTTATAGTGACATGCGCATATTTCTCATTTATTGAGAAATTGGAATTATTTTGGAGAAAAGTATATTCGATATTCGTAGCTAATTGCAGTATTACGCAGTGCATGGAATGATAGATTACTTGAACGATAAATAAAGTAATTAGAAAAAAAAACTATCAATTTAGTTCGTGGCTACGAAGATTGACGTTTAGGTGCACTAGGATATGCAATAACTCTCTCTCTCTCTCTCTCTCTCTCTCTCTCTCTCTCTCTCTCTCTCTCTCTCTCATGAAATAAGTAATATTTTACAATGACATTTATTTAATGAACACTTAAAATGGAGATTTTATCAGATTAAGAAATAGTATCCAACACTGACATCTATTAAAAAGTATTCGTATTTCATAATTTATATAAAACCAATAAAATAAATAAAAAGAGAAATATGCATTTGATCCAAATAAATCCCGAGGCGTGGTCGGAATTATAGTCGGAATATTTAATTAATTAAATGGGGAAACTGCTCTGGAAATTACACACGTCTTCGCCGGATGCTGTGAGCCGGAGGTTGGAAGGAGGTTATGTTTTACCCCCTGTTTGTGTCTTTATGTGTTTGCTTGTGAACAGCTTCCTGGCCACAATTTACCTCCGCCATCGAAGTTTGAAGGAGGTTATGTTATACCCCCTGTTTGTGTCTTTATGTGTTTGCTTGTGAACAGCTTCCTGGCCACAATTTTACCTCCGCCATCGAAGTTTGAAGGAGGTTATGTTATACCCCCTGTTTGTGTCTTTATGTGTTTGTTTGTGAACAGCTTCCTGGCCACAATTTCAATCGTGGAGTAATGAAACTTTTAAGGATTAATCATTATGTAAATTGCTGAAAATTATTAAATTTTGAAGGTCAAGGTCAAAGGTCACGGTCAAGCAAAATGTCAAATGTTTGTTTGTTTGTGAACAGCTTCCTGGCCACAATTTTAATCGTGGAGTAATGAAACTTTTAGGGATTAATCATTATGTAAAATGCTGAAAATTATTAAATTTTGAAGGTCAAGGTCAAAGGTCACGGTCAAGCAAAATGTCCAATGTTTGTGTGTTTATATGTTTGTTTGTGAACAGCTTCCTGGCCACAATTTTAATCGTGGAGTAATGAAACTTTTAGGGATTAATCATTATGTAAAAAGCTGAAAATTCTTAAATTTTGAAGGTCAAGGTCAAAGGTCACGGTTAAGCAAAATGTCAAATTCACATAATCAGCCATAAGTTTGGACATGGTTGTCACAGAGACTTCAAGCTTAAGATCAAAGGTGAAAGACAAGGTCGAGCGAAAGGTCGAGAAATAAGCTGCCGCGTCGGAGGTCTGCGCTCTACTGATTGATTGATTTAAAGTTTTTTGGCATCACGGCGCTCTACTGAGTGCCCCTCTTTCTCATCTGTTACTAAGTAAGGCCTCATTAAAAGCATAGGATAAGCGTGTAGAGATTACTAAATCTTTAAATAAAAGATACAGGATCCGGGAAGGAAGACTTCACTTCAATAATAGTAATCTCCCCTCCCATATAGTAATAAAGAGTATGTGTCTTTATATATATATATATATATATATATATATATATATATATATATATATATATATATATATGTATATATATATATGTATGTATATAATCACGCTGATTGCCAAACTTATGACTAATCGGTCACTCCCCGTCCCTCAGGTGGGGGGGAGTAGTCATACCCGGGTGAGAAGGGTTGACTCTCTGTGTGCATATCTATCTAAATGATTAGCCCTCATTTTTAACGGATCGCGTACAATAGTAATAGTATGTACAAATTCGAGCCCTACTCTTGAACAGATCTTGATCAATCTTTTTTCTTCTTCTTCTTCTTCTTCTTCTTCTTCTTCTTCTTCTTCTTCTTCTTCTTCAGGGAGCATAAATTCTTTGTAGTGGTCCATGTAATTTTCCCTTCTTATTAAGTATTCCGTTTCGGAAGAATTCCTTATGATTTTACGCCTTTAATCTCTCTCTCTCTCTCTCTCTCTCTCTCTCTCTCTCTCTCTCTCTCTCTCGTACGGCGTCAAATATTCATACCAAAGAGTATTTTTAGTATTTTTTTTTTGCGTGATTATTGTCAAGCGTTTAAAACATATCGTCCCCTAGATTTGTAAGATTATAAATATATATATATATATATATATATATATATATATATATATATAGATATATATATATATATAATATATATATATATATATATATATATATATATATATATATATATATATATATATATCCTTATCCAGTATTTATGTTTGGTATTTGCTGTTTTTATATCGTAAAGAAAATCAATGTTTTTAATCATTAAAAAGAATAGAATACGGACCTGAGAGTCTATATTAATCCTTGTAAGTTACGAAATTTTTGTTCTGATTTTAATAGCTTTTTATATCTATGTGTATGTCCCATGTAACATGATTTTTATACCTGCTGAAAGACTGTTTAGTGTCCCACATACCTTTAAACACTACGAAATACATAACAATGATACAAGAAATGGTGATCTCTGCTAAAATTTCATGAGCTTTTGTCTCTTCATATAAACCACATCTGCATAGTTTCAGAAATGGAAACGATATATCACCAAAAGAAGCCAGGGCGCACTAAGTTTGCTTGCCTTCTAGCTCTGTTATTACCTGGAGGAAATAAAAGCTGGGTATATTATGCCTAGCGTGTTATGCAGAATAGAATTTTTGTTTGCTCTCAGTGATATGCAAATATAGCCACAGTTACTTTTGTTGGGTGGGGGGGGGTCTCTCCAAGAAATTCTTTAATTTTCTTTTGTTCCAGTTTTCGGTGCTGTAGTAATCCTAACCTTCTTTTGGAATGGTACATGTGCCTTTAAGATAACTCATCTGGAATTATTATATTCCAGTATTATTTATTACCTTACATACCATATATGTAATTAGTTTTATCTCTAAAATGCGAAAGAAGAGCTATAAAATAACAAATGCAGCCATTTCTAGTGCTCTGCAGGACAAAGGCCTCAAACATGCCCTTATTCATGTCTGGGGTTTGGACAGTTTTCACGATCACGCTGGCCCAGTGCGGATTGGTGATGGTGGGAGAATTTCGTCTGATCTCTGAAAGCAAACCAACCTACTATGGGTGGCCCTACTTCCGCAAACCCTTTCACCACGTTGAGGTAACCCCACTCAGGAAGGGAAGAAGAAATATATCTAAAAGGGATGTTAGCGTAGCCCAAGGCCTACAGAACTCTTTCTGTAAGTCTTGGCTTAACCTTTTTCCTGTCACGCTGAGCGGCATTACCAAACGTGTGATTACTCGATCTCTCTCCGTCCTTCGGGCAGGGAGGAGAGGGGAGGTTGTGGGAAGGTTGAACCTGTGTTTGTGCATATCTATCTAAATATTTAGCCTTCATCCATGACGGGTCGCGTACACTAGTAATAGTGTATAGAGTCTAGTATAAGCTCTCTCTAAAAGAGAAAATTTGTCTTCGTTCACTACAGTCAAACAATCTTTCACATGATGCTGTAGTATTTTTCTGTTTACTTTGATTTTATTTGTTGCCAAAGAGAGCTGCTTGCTGTTGTCCTCACTTTGAGATTATGTTTTGGTACGTTCCGCCATTTTTAGGAAAACTTATGGCGGAAGTGTAGAATTTATCTTAATCTGTCATATCTATATACTGTAACGATTTCCTTAATATTCTCAGATGTATATTGGTTCTTGTAACTATACTCATTTTTTTTTAATGAGGTGCATTTGCACTGACTTGGAGCGGTGACCATTTAGCTCGGAAAAGTTTCCTGCTATCTGATTGGTTAGAATTATCTTGTCCAACCAATCAGCGAGCAGGAAACTTTTCCGAGCTAAAAGGGCAACCATGCGAGTCGGTGCAAATCTGCCTCACTAAAAAGAATTGACTTTGAATGAAATAATCTTTGCATCGTGTGTATCAGTTCTAAATCTTCTCAAACTTGTAAATATGTCCTCATAGTAAAAAATCATGACCGTTTTTTTAAGCTTTATTTGTCTTTAATTGGTATTCGTTTATAGGTTGAACCTGCCAGATCTTGTGATCGGATTGTGTACATGTATTTTAGATCTGTCTTCCGTTAATTTTTATAGCTGAGCACCACTATCATTCTTGTGATTTTGTTAAATCAAAAGTTCCACTTTGCCGAAAAGAAAAAATTTGCCTTCCTTTTTTTTTTCTTTTTTTTAATTTGTCAGTTTTAGCTAAGAACATTCCAGTGAAGAGTATGGAGCGTCAACTGGTCATATGGAGGTATAAGGGGGGGGTGGGGGGGGAGTGGGGGGGGGGGGGGAGTGGGTGAAGAAGATACAAGTGATGGAAATATTGGGAGAATGTTCACTCGAGCGGCTGACCCTGCTATACTGTGGTACTATTTAGGTTGAATGTGAATGAACAAGATATCATAACTTTCCTACACATCTTAATTAGCAACGTTTCCTGGAACCATGTTACCATTAGCTGTAGATTCTACCAGGAAGTCCAAGATACCTAAATATGTATATATGGGGAGATGTAGATGTTAATATCAGTCCTTATCTGTATATATTGAAAGTTGAGTCTGTTAGAATCAATATTACACGAAACTTGAGGTTATTGGTTTCCACACTGGTGCATACCAGCTTAACGTAATGGGTGGCGTGAACACACACACATACACATACTTACCATATATGTATATGTATATATATATATATATATATATATATATATATATATATATGTATGTATGGGTGTATGTGTATGTTTAAGTATGTATGTATGTATGGGAATGTGCTTTCTATTACACTTCCTGTAGTCAAAATGTCAAGATCTCTCTATCCCACTTCTTATGTGTACACAGGGCAGTTTTCAACTCCCTTTATGTAAGCTCCTGAATGGTGTTTACGGTTTTACACCTGTCTGGGAGTTTTTTTTTTTTTTATACTTCCTTTTCTTGCGGCAGTATGAGTCAGGTCTGTTCTTTTGGTCGATAAGATTGAAAGCCTCCTTCCTTTTTTTTACCAATCTGTCATTGGTATCCGTCTATATTCGTGTGGTACGGTAGGAGCAATTTGTGGATCTAGCAAACGTGAGCTTACAGCTATACAACCTGGCCTCTGATAATATTTTAAATTGCACTGTCAAGACATATGGTGAGGGGGCTTTAATATAAACGAGTGCATAATTAGACAAATACATACACACACACTCATACATATATGTGTATATATATGTAATATATATATATATATATATGAATATGTATATATATATGTATATAATATATATATATATATATATATATATATATTATATATATATATATATATATGTGCGTGTCTGTGTGTCTGTGGTGTGGTCAGAAAAGACGATTCATTGACAAACTAAGAAAATTTGCAGGTATAGACTGGCACAGAAAGACCATAAACAGACGCGTGTGGAAAGACATAATTAAGACCTTCGCCCTTCGGTAGACAAGTCATGGCTGACAATGATATATATATATATATATATATATATATATATATATATATATATATATATATATATATATATTAAAAGTTATATTTCTTTTTCAAAATGAGATATTAAAAGTTTTTCATTTTTTCTAAATAAAATATTAAAAAGAGTTTTTCATCTTTACAACATAAAATATCAGAAGCTTTTCATCTTTTACAAAATAAGATATTAAATGAGTTTTTCTACTTTTACAAATAAGATAATTAAAATAAGTTTTTCATCTTTTACAAAATAAGATATTAAAAGCTGTGACCTATTCCCAGCATAGTTTCATTTCTCTCTTCAATTGCGTTTCATATGCCTCGCGGTAAATACGAGAAATCTAGCTTTTCACGCAATTGCATGTTTTAGACACTTTCATGAAATATTGCATTTGTGACTGGTTGATATGTTATACAGCTTGATCTAGTTAATGGTTACTGCATCACCGTAAGTGTTTTGTAAACAGAAACTACATTTCTCCCCTGAATTTATTAATCTTAAAAATAGCATAATGATGAAGGTGATATTTTATTCATTCTCCTCTCTCTCTCTCTCTCTCTCTCTCCCTCTCTCTCTCTCTCCCTCTCTCTCTCTCTCTCTCATCTCTCTCTCAGATAGAAATAGATTATATGATACTAGTATATTACTAGTTAGTTAGGTTATTTAGAACGTAGCCTTATTGACCATATCCACTGCAATGCCAGATTATTTTAACACAAATCAGCGGTGGTTTGAATATGTACAAAGATATTTTGCAGTTATTGAAAGTTAAATATTCTATTTCAGATCGAATTTTACCAAAATCCCAGAATTCAAAGATTAAAACTCACTTAAAAGAGCTGATGTCATTATTTATATTTTGGAAAGTTTCTTTTGTTTATCGCAAGTTGTTTTGTGGCCTCTTTATGAAATGGCTCGTATAGATAGAAATGTTCCTGAATCTTTGTCTGTCATTCTATCTCATGCTTCTTTTCTCAGTTAGCTTGAAGCTTTTGTACATCAATGGCACATTCAAATTCAGTGTATATGCGTTTTGAATATCTGTATGAATATATATTTATTTCTATTTTTTTTTTTTTTTGTAAATTTTAGTAGATACATATATTATGTTGGGTTTTGCCTTTTTTATGTCATTAAGTAATCAGTTTTTTCATTTGTTTTAACTAGTTTTTTTTGTTATTGTCGTCTTAATTGTACCCTGTTTTGTATGCATATATATGTATATATATAATATATATATAATAAATGTATATAATATATATATATACATACATATACATATATAGTGTGTCTGTGAGTGTTTGTGTGTATGTATATATGCACTGACTGACGGATTGTGAGTCCATTGATGTCACAGCATACAATTTATGTATGCACATTGTATGTATGTATGTATATATATGATATATATATATATGATTTATAATATATATATATATATATATATATATATATATAAATATATATATATATGTACAGTGTGTAGTTTTAGTTTCCTTATTCCACTTCTATAAAAAGGGCATTTTATCATACAGGAGTCTTATAATTAGTAACGATATGAATAAGGACTATTATAATGCATATTTTACCCATTTTTTAATCACTGAAAAAATGGCGTAAGTGTTAAACCAAGACGTATATTTTATACTATTCTAAATTCCCCAAGGAACGACCATAAACAAAAAACAGGACTTTATCCATCAGCTGTTTTTTTTTCCTGTTGGGTAGAAATATCAATCAAATACAAATACAAAGTAAAGCTCGATATATTCCAGCCAACGAATCTAGACAGAAGACTCATTGTGGGTTGTGTGTTGACCCCCCCCCGCCCCCTCCCACACTCACACACTGCGACACTCACCTTCTCGTTTCCCTGGCACCCTTCCACGCCATCAAACGGGATACCCTCTTTTGCAGGGTTTTACTCTTCTCTTTCTTCTTTGTGGGTTCTGGATTATTTATTCGTTCGACTGTCTGTGGCGATGTCAGTCTGCCGCCGTAAACGAGCAGTTTGAGGTCAGGTATTAATTGTGTATTTGTTTTTTTTTCGCCTTTATTATTCCCGCATTCAGTCGGCATTTTTTTTTTTAGCAGATCTGTTTGGCTTTCAGGTTTTTTGTTTTATTAGTATATCCCTACCATCACTAATATATATATATATATATATATATATATATATATATATATCCTACCCTCACCAATTCTTACTGGCCAAACCACTGACATGAATTAACATATTTAGAGCCTTTGAATCATATCTCTCTCTCTCTCTCTCTCTCTCTCTCTCTCTCTCTCTCTCTCTCTCTCCTCTTTCTCTCTCTCTCTCTCTCTGCTCTGTATATATATATGTGTGTGTGTATATATATATATATATATATATATATATATATATATATATATATATATATATAAATATATATATATATATATATATACACACATACATATATACACCTCATATACAAACACAGTATGCGTGTGTGATTATTTGTTAACATTTTGCAAAATAATTTATAACAGAACATAGAAACCAGTTTTAAAACCGCTTAAAACTGACAATTCAACCCCGCTATTAAAGGCAAATAAAACTTTTATATTCTGCAATGATGAATTGAAGTATTTTTTACCAGGTTTTAGTTATCTTTGTTATTATTATGTAATCCTGAAAATACTTCCTTTGCTTAACGTTTTGTAGGAGTAAGGTTTTCTGCGAGTCCTCTGGTTTCATCAATTTCTTTTGAATGACTTATTTGATGAGTTGTCAATATCCTGCACTTACTACTGTATTGATATTGACTCTTCATTGTTTATTTCATGGCGTTTAAATATTTTAGTAGTGACAGCTAGATCAATTGCTACTATTGATTATAAGACGGTGGCATACCATTATTATTAGTATTATTATTATTATTATTATTATTATTATTATTAATTATTATTATTATTGTTGTTGTTATTATTATTAATTTATTATAGTCGTAGTTGTTAATGGTTTTTGTATGTTGAGGAAATGTTGTACTTATTTTTTTATTTTTCCTCTATATTGCCATGTGTCCATGAGCTAAAATAAATTAAGTTATTATTATTATTATTATTATTATTATTATTATTATTGTTATTATTATTATTATTATAAGCCAATTATTTAAGTAAATATCTAAACATGTGCAGTACATGTACAGTGGTTTCAAGATTACAATGTAACACTTGCTGTATGTCGTTATGGGCATTTTTTATTATCATAATTACTATTATTTTTGCTAAATTATCATATCGCAAGATCAATGCTGAAAGAATATTACATATTAAATATTCGAATCAATTAATTAAACACCTTACAAACAGAGACGACCCTCCCACGTATTTCTTCGCATCGGTGAAATTCAACGGAATCATCTAACCTTTGTAAAGGCTCCAAATTCAGTTTTGTAAATGTCTTGACAAAGTTCTTCTCGCCTCCATAACTGCGAAAGATTTTTTTTTTTCTCCTTCGAAAACGTTTCGTAATGTATCTATTCCTTTGCATTATCCGAGAAATAGTTTGGTCATAAAGCAAGAAATATGAAATGGAGCTCGTGGTTTGGGGGGTCACTTCATGTTTTATGCAGGAGTTGGGTTTTTGGGGGTCAGAAGAGGAGGCTTCTTTTATTATTATTATTATTATTATTATTATTATTATTATTATTATTATTATTATTTTTATTTATAGTTGGAAAAGCAGTATGGTATAAGCCCTTGGTTTTTTGGGGGTAGTCAGAAGAGAAGGCCTCCTTTGTATTATTATTATTGTTTATTATTATTATTATTATTATTATTATTATTATTATTAGCTAAGCTACAACCCTAGTTGGAAAAGCAGGATGCTATAAGCCCAAGGGCTTCAACAAGGAAAAACAGGTTGGTGAGGAAGGGGAATAAGGGAATAAAAAACTACAAGAGAGGTAATGAACAATTGAAATAAAATATCCTAAGAACAGTAACAACATTGTAATATATGTTTCATACATAAACTATAAAAAGAGATTTATATAAACCTGTTCAATATTAAAACATTCGCTGCAAGTTTGAACTTCAGAAGTTCCACCGATTCAACCACCTGATTAGGCAGAGACGAATCTGATATCTAACCTCTTTATTGTTCTTTTTTCCAGTAAATCCCTCCTATAAAATTCCTTAATTTTAGAGGTCCAGAGTAGATCGTTTATATTTCACCATCATCTGAGATTCGAAGGATAAATGTCTCGATTATTGTTGCTACTTCCTTCCGTTATAAGCCAATGAAGGCATCTATCACGTTGATTGACGTTGCCTGGAGGCAGGAGCTCACGACGAAAAATTTAATTTTTTTTCAATATCTGGGATGGTGAATGGCATTTTACTTACGGCACGAAAGGTCATTTAAACATTTACAGGCTTAGATATACTCCTCCTCTCTCTCTCTCTCTCTCTCTCTCTCTCTCTCTCTCTCTCTCTCTCTCTCTCTCCTCTCTCTCTCTCTCTCTCTCATACTTAATACAGGAAAGAAAAATAGAGACAATTAGATGAGCATAGGTTTAAGTACACGATCTCTCTCTCTCTCTCTCTCTCTCTCTCTCTCTCTCTCTCTCTCTCTCTCTCTCTCTCTCTCTCTCTGTATTCAATACTAAA
>NC_090765.1:53725507-53733007 GCF_036898095.1 Palaemon carinicauda | reverse complement strand
ATTCTAAAAAGACTTAGAAATTTACAAATGTTATATCGTGTGCAGTCTCGTTAATTCTAAAAAGACTTGAAAATGTACAAATGTTATATCATGTGCTGTCTTGTTAATTCTAAAGACTTAGAAATTTACAAATGTTATATCGTGTGCAGTCTTGTTAACTCAAAGTATTGGAAATTAATGCCAAAACAAACTTGAAAATGTACAAATGTTATATCATGTGCAGTCTCTTTAATTCTAAAAAGACTTGGAAATGTACACATTATCTAACATTTGCACTATCTTGTTATTAAAGGTAAATACTTGGAAGTGTACAAAATATATATTTTTACGTTAATACAATTATTATTATTAGAATAAAAGTAAATTTTTGTTTTTCTTCAGAAAAACTATCATATAAGGATATTATTATTATTATTATTATTATTATTATTATTATTATTATTATTATTATTATTATTTGTTAAACTACAACCCTAGTTGGAAAAGCAGGATGCTATGACCCCAAGGGCTCCAACAGGAAAAAATAGCCAGTGATTAAAGGAAATAAGGAAACAAATAAAGTACAAGATATCTAATGAACAATATAAAATCTTTTAAGTACAATAATAACATTAAGATAGAACTTTTATATATAAACTGTAAAAAGATAAAATAACAACACTAAGATGTAAGACAGAAAAATGTGGCCGAGTTTATCCTCAAGCAAGAGAACTCTGCCCCAAGACAGTGGAAGTCCTTGGTACAGAGGCTTTGGCACTACCCAAGGCTAGAGAACAATGGCTTGATTTTGGAGTGTCCTTGGTTACCATAATATACAGATATCTTCGTTTCACAGAATATATATATATATATATATATATATATATATATATATATATATAAAAATACATGCATATATATATATATATATATATATATATATATATATATATGTATATATATATATATATATATATATATATATATAAAAATACATGCATATATATATATATATATATATATATATATATATATATATATATATATATATATATATATAATATATATCGTTTTAATACTCAGCTTCCAGCAACGTTAAAATATGTGGAAAACATGTTTCATAATTCGAAGTCAACGGTGCATTCAGCGAAAGAATAATATCTTAACAAGAGGGAAGTCAGTGTTAACGGAGCTATCCAGAACTCTCCCCCTGTTTGCTTTTCTTAAAGATTTTAAATATATGAATATGATATTAAAGATGTCAATCTCGTTTTGATATTGAAGAAAATCTTTTCTGGTTGATATGTTTATCATTTCTAAAGTTCAAACTAGCAGCAATTTTTTTTTTTTTTTTTTTTTTACAGGCTGACATAAGTCTTTTTATAGTTTATATTTGAAATATCTGTTTTGTTGTCGTTGCTGCTTTTGGGAAGTTTTATTTTGTTCATTACTTTTCATATCGTTTATTTATTTCCTTATTTCCTTTCCTCACTGAGCTATTTTTCCCTGTTGGAGCCCTTGGGCTTATAGCATCATGCTTTTCCAACTATGGTTGTAGCTTAGCTAATAATAATAATAATAATGATAATTGTTCTGATACTGTTATCAGCTTTGCATAGCTGCGTTGGATTTATAAATTTTGTTTTAAAATGAATGTTTAAACTACACAGAATAAAATATATACCATAAATATAAAAGTATGTTTTTGTTTTGGTAAAACAATTAGGAAATTCTATTCGTAAATATTTAATGATTACTTTTATCACGTTTTTATACTAATATATTTCCACTTATGGTTTTGTTGAAAGAGTAAAATACAATTTTTATATCTTTTACATGCATAGACACACACGCACAGACTCACACACATATATGTGTGCATACTTATTCTGTACAGACATATATATATATATATATATATATATATATATATATATATATATTATATATATATATATGTGTGTGTGTGTTATATATATATATATATATATATATAAATATATAAATATATAAATATATAAATATATATATATATATATATATATATATATATATATATATATATATATATATATATATTTACTAGCAATTCTTGGGAGTGGCTGTTACTTTGATCAAAATCAATATTCATGAACTTACATTGCCCTGGAACCGACAGAAAGTTCTTGAACTTACTCTCCCCTCAAAAACAACGAAGAGCAGTAATTTCATGGAATATATTAGATTAAGCAAATGATTAATTAATGGATTTAGATAGATATAAGTAACAACCAATACCAATCTATAAATAACTGATATTCTGAATTATGAAAATAGATATACAAATAAGTGATTTAATGTAGAAAGTGTCCTTGATTGTATTCTTAAGCAAGGGAACAGACCATGTGTTATTTCTTGTTGGTGTCCTGGTCTGTGATTGGCAAATCTACTAATAGGCGTACAATCACTGTTTTTTATTAGATAAAATATAGTAGAAAAAATATTGTGACTAGTGTGAAATGAAAAGAAATATACAATAATAATACCAATTCCTTAATATCGCAAGAGGGTCTGCCCCTCTCTTTTATTCTTCTCCTGTACTTCTCTTTCTCCCTATTTCCTTAATCTTTCCCATCCTGAGTACCTGCCTTTTGAGCTATAAACTGGATTGTATCCAGGGGTACTCTTCCTTTCCCCATTTTCCCCACTTCCTTATCATTATTATTATTATTATTATTATTATTATTATTGTTGTTGTTGTTGTTGTTGTTGGCAAAAGAAAAAGTAAGCCAAGCTCTAAGATACTTAGATTCACCTCATTTTCTATGCGACAGAAAAGTTGACCTGTCGTGGTTCGTTTTAATCGGTGATTATCAATCGGTTTTAGCATCAGTAGCGGCTGGGGTATCTAGTTTAGTATGGGTGCGGTGGTGACTCGAGAAGAGTTCAGCCTTGTAGTGTCTCTGAATGTCCTTAAGGATGAGGGTTCGAGCCCCACGGCCTTTTTTTTTTTAATGCCCTTCGGCTTTTTTTTTTTTTATAGTGACATGATCTTTTTCTTTATAGTGCCACGCCCTTTTCTTGACAGACCCACTGCCTTTTTTTTTTTTAATACAGCCCCTTGCCCCTAGCGACACGCCCTTTTTATAGAAAGGGCCACTCCCTATTCTTGACAACCCCACGGCCTTTTTTTTATTACAGCCCCTCGGTCTAAGCGACACGCCTTTTTTCTCGACAGTGCCACGCCCTTTTCTTGACAGTCCCACTGGCTTTTTTTTTTTTTTTATTACAGCCCCTCGGTCTTAGCGACACGCCATTTTTCTCGACAGTGCCACGCCCTTTTCTTGACAGTCCCATGGCCTTTTTTTTTTTTTATTACAGCGCCCCGCCCTTTTCTTGACAGCCCCGCGCCTGTTATTTTTTTTTACATCGCCACGCCCTTTCCTTGTCAGCCCCACACCTGTTGTTTTTACAACGCCACGCCCTTTACTTGACAACGCCACGCCCTTTTCTTGACAGTCTCACGCCTGTCATTTTTACAACGCCACACCCTTTTCTTGATAGCCCCACGCCTGTTATTTTTACAACGCCACGCCCTTTTCTTGACAGCCCCACGCCTGTTATTTTTACAACGCCACGCCCTTTTCTTGACAGCCCCACGCCTGTCAATTTTACAACGCCACGGCCTTTTCTTGACAGCCCCACGCCTGCTATTTTTACAACGCCACGCCCTTTTCTTTACAGTCCCACGCATGTCATTTTTACAACGCCACGCCCTTTTCTTGACAGCCCCACGCCTGTTATTTTCACAACGCCACGCCCTTTTCTTGACATCCCCTTACCTGTTATTTTTACAACGCCACGCCCTTTTCTTGACAGCCCCACGCCAATCATTTTTACAATGCCACGCCCTTTTCTTGACATCCCCTTGCCTGTTATTTTTACAACGCCACGCCCTTTTTTTGACAGCCTCACGCATGTCATTTTTACAACGCCACTCCCTTTTCTTGACAGCCCCTATCCTGTTATTTTTACAACGCCACGCCCTTTTCTTGACATCCCCCTGCCTGTTATTTTTACAACGCCACGCCTTTTTTTTGACAGCCCCACGCATGTCATTTTTACAACGCCACGCCCTTTTCTTGACAGCCCCACGCCTGTCATTTTTACAACGCCACGCCCTTTTCTTGACAACCCGACGCACTTCTTATTTAATACAGTCCCACGCCCTTTTCACAGCGTCTTTTCTTGACATCCCCACCCCCTTATTTTATTCTATACAGTCCTACACTTTTTTTTCTCTCTCTCAGCGCCACACCCTTTTCTTGACAGCTCTACGCCTGTTATTTCTACAGCGCCACGCCCTTTTCTTGGGAGCCCCACGCCCTTTTTTTGGGAGCCCCACGCCCTTTTCTTGATAGCCCTACGTTTTTATTTCTTGGTATTTCCTACATTTTCCCAATTTAAATTGTTAGACTCTTCTGCGTCGTATGTGAGTAATTTAGGAGACATAGGGTCTCAATCGGAACTTTCTTACTATCTTTAAGTAGTTTTAGGATTGCTATGCTTCCTGTGTAGATATCTTCAAGTGTTCTACCACAAGATTTATTTATTCCTTGTCTTTGAAGGGGTTTCATTACTGCTGAGGTTTTGGCATAAGCAAAAACTTTCTCATAGTCTTTAGATGCCACACACAGACACTTACACACATACATGTATATATATATATATAAATTATATATATATATATATATATATATATATATGTGTGTGTGTGTGTGTGTGTGTATGTGTGTGTGTGTGTGAGCGTGCGTACATGTTTATATGCATGTGCCTGTATAGATCACACATCTGTATTTACTGGATAGAAAAAAAAACTCATGTTGTGAAGAGCTGTGTTTTCTCACATTGAGAATACAATAATTGGCTTCGTGTGGTTCAAGTGGTTAGAAAACTGTGTGACCTCATTAACGTTTGAATATTACATCATAGGTTGATATAACAGAGAAAGCGAACGAGAGATTTGTTACCTTGATAATAAAAAATAACTTATAACGTTGTGCGTTGTAATGCCCTAAGTAATAAGAAAATTAAATTTGATTTGTTTTTGGTATATATACTAGGAAATGCCCTCATTTTCACATAATTAGGTCAGTTGTTTGTTTGATTGTAATGGAGATATTAAAGCGAAATTGACTTTTATTCTATTATTATTATTATTATTACTATCCAAGCTACAAACCTGGTTGGAAAAGCAAGATGCTATAAGCCCAGGGGCTCCAACAGGGAAAAATAGTCCAGTGAGGAAAGGAAATAAGGAAATAAATAAATGAAGAGAACAAATTAACATTAAATCATTCTAAAATAAGTAACAACGTCAAAACAGACATGTCATATATAAACTATTAACAACATCAAAAACAAATATGTCATAAATAAACTATAAAAAGACTCATGTCCGCCTGGTCAACAAAAAAGCATTTGCTCCAACTTTGAAATGGTCAGAATTCGCTTCTCGTGAATGCAAGAGTCCGTGCTAGCCGAAGTGCAACTTAATCTACCAGCTGCAAAATTGATACACTGAATCTAGAAAATTTTATGACCTCATTAACATTTGATTATAACGCTAACATTGATAGAGGTGAAAAATAATCTTATGTAAACAGAGTCGTGATTCGAAAGAACCACAACTTATAGAGTTATGTAACTCCAACATTGGAAGGATAATTACTCCTATGTGCGCTATAGCCTTGATATCGAAAAGTTTTCAGATAGCTGGTTTTTTCCAAGAGGGGTTTTTTCACTCGTGGATTGTTCTTGGATGAAAAAATACTATAACCTGATTGGTATATGATGTAATACCTAACAGGCGCTCTTTTGAGATCATATTAATTATCCTTTATTGGGTTAGGATTCCAACAAAACCGTTGGATGATTGACGGGTAAAGCAAGTCCTCCGTTGCTTTACCAGTAATGATTATAAAGAGAGATTTATTCACATTATTATCAGCACTCGTACAAAATACAGCTAAAATATTCCTAACCTAAAGAGAGATTTATTCACATTATTATCAGCACTCGTACAAAATCCAGCTAAAATATTCCTAACCTAAAGAGAGATTTATTCACATTATTATCAGCACTCGTACAAAATCCAGCTAAAATATTCCTAACCTAAAGAGAGATTTATTCACATTATTATCAGCACTCGTACAAAATCCAGCTAAAATATTCCTAACCTAAAGAGAGATTTATTCACATTATTATCAGCACTCGTACAAAATCCAGCTAAAATGTTCCTAACCTAAAGAGAGATTTATTCACATTATTATCAGCACTCGTACAAAATCCAGCTAAAATATTCCTAACCTAAAGAGAGATTTATTCACATTATTATCAGCACTCGTACAAAATCCAGCTAAAATGTTCCTAACCTAAAGAGAGATTTATTCACATTATTATCAGCACTCGTACAAAATCCAGCTAAAATATTCCTAACCTAAAGAGAGATTTATTCACATTATTATCAGCACTCGTACAAAATCCAGCTAAAATATTCCTAACCTAAAGAGAGATTTATTCACATTATTATCAGCACTCGTACAAAATCCAGCTAAAATATTCCTAACCTAAAGAGAGATTTATTCACATTATTATCAGCACTTACAAATCCAGCTAAAATATTCCTAACCTAAGAGAGATTTATTCATATTATTATCAGCACTCTTACAAATCCAGCTAAAATATTCCTAACCTAAAGAGAGATTTATTCACATTATCATCAGCACTCTTACAAATCCAGCTAAAATATTCCTAACCTAAGAGAGATTTATTCATATTATTATCAGCACTCTTACAAATCCAGCTAAAATATTCCTAACCTAAAGAGAGATTTATTCACATTATTATCAGCACTCGTACAAAATCCAGCTAAAATATTCCTAACCTAAAGAGAGATTTATTCACATTATTATCAGCACTCGTACAAAATCCAGCTAAAATGTTCCTAACCTAAAGAGAGATTTATTCACATTATTATCAGCACTCGTACAAAATCCAGCTAAAATATTCCTAACCTAAAGAGAGATTTATTCACATTATTATCAGCACTCGTACAAAATCCAGCTAAAATATTCCTAACCTAAAGAGAAATTTATCGACTTCATTATCAGCATTTGTGGTATAAAATCCAGCTAAAATATTCCTAACCTAAAGAGAGATTTATTCACATTATTATCAGCACTCGTACAAAATCCAGCTAAAATGTTCCTAACCTAAAGAGAGATTTATTCACATTATTATCAGCACTCGTACAAAATCCAGCTAAAATATTCCTAACCTAAAGAGAGATTTATTCACATTATTATCAGCACTCGTACAAAATCCAGCTAAAATATTCCTAACCTAAAGAGAGATTTATTCACATTATTATCAGCACTCGTACAAAATCCAGCTAAAATGTTCCTAACCTAAAGAGAGATTTATTCACATTATTATCAGCACTCGTACAAAATCCAGCTAAAATATTCCTAACCTAAAGAG